>NW_006921922.1:1404125-1424809 GCF_000298275.1 Orycteropus afer afer
GTTCCACCCCTTCCTCCTGCTCTTCCGGCCTGCTACTCTGTGCTACGCCTGTGCTTACCTTGCTCCCGAAGACCTGATCCCTCTCGGTAGGGTAACAAGGGAAACGTGTTCAGTGCAGATCAGTGAGTAAGCACAAGCCCGTCTTGTTTCAGTGCCTATGCTTGTCACCTAATGTTTACTTTTGCCTTTTTAGTCTCATATGCATCTGTCTCTTTGGAGGATACAAGTATCATGGAATCATAGATGCATTGGAATCTAAGAAATGTAATCTTCAGCTTTTCATGTTCTGATTTAAAGGAAATCATGCTATAAGAGGGAAAAAGTGAACTTGAATGAGCAAATCAACATTATTTCCCACAAATTCTGTTACTGAAGAAGTTTCAACGCAAGTAAAGATTGGAAAGAGAGCCAATGGAGCTGAAACACAATGCAGGTGAGTATGTATTCTAAATGCATTTCTCATTTAATTCTGATGTCAACTCACTAAGTCAAGTGATATTAGTAGCCACACTGGGGAAGTAAGTCATGCCAAATATCACATAACTATTATGTTCTAAGGGAGCTCTAGTAGCATAGTGGCTAAGGAATTTGACTGCTAACCAGAAGGCTGGCGGTTCAAACCCACCAGCCACTCCTCGGAAGGAAGATGGGGCAATCTACTTCGGTAGGGATACTGCCTCGGAAACCCAAGGAGGGGTCGCTTTGAGTCGGGTCCGACTTGATGGCACACAACAACAACAACAACATTATGTTCTAAACCTAAGATTCAAATCCATCTATTGGATTCCAGAATTAAGTACTTAAAATGTTTCCTATATTTTTTTCAGGAGTTCTGGTGGCGTAGTACCTAAGGCATTTGACTGCTAACTGGAAGGCTGTTGGTTCAAACCTACCAGCCACTCTTCAGAAGGAAAATTGGGCAATCTACTTCCATAGTGATATCACCTGAGAAACCCAAGGAAGGGTTACTTTGAGTTGGATTCGACTTGATAGCAGTGAGAGGGGGAGGGTATATTTTTTCACTATTATTACCAAATAATAAACAGAAAAAAAATATTTACCAATTGCTTCTACATTATGTAGATAAATAGAGACAAATAGAAGTCTCAGGACTTTAATAATTTTAAAAAATTAACATAATTATAGACATCATTTTCCAGCCCTTTAGTTTCCCTTTGGGAGCTCTGGTAGCATAGTGCCTATGGCACTTGACTGCTAACCACAAGGCTGGCGGTTCAAACCTACCAGCCACTCCTCAGAAGGAAA
Organism: Orycteropus afer afer; assembly: GCF_000298275.1. Lineage (NCBI taxonomy): Eukaryota > Metazoa > Chordata > Mammalia > Tubulidentata > Orycteropodidae > Orycteropus > Orycteropus afer. Next base: position 1,405,392 of record NW_006921922.1, read on the forward strand.
ATGGAGCAATCTACTTCCATAGTGATACTGCCTCAGAAACCCAAGGAGGGATCACTAGGAGTTGGGTCCAACTCGACAGCCTATAAGAACAATTTCCCTTTATTTTAGAATATAGATTTTAAAACCTCCATTATTGTCCAATTTTAAAGCCTTGATTGGTCCCATATGATTCTACAAAATGAGTTGTCAATGTTAGATTGTCTAGTGGGACACAATCCAAAAATACACTGTTGGTCTAGTTAAATTCAGTCATACATAATTTACTGGATAATCACTAGTGTCCAAATCAATAACTCTATTACTAATCTAGTTCAAAACCTATATAATTTAACATGCTATAGATTCAGGACTAACTCTTGGCAAAAGTGAAATAAAAGTCTGTGATTTTTTTGCTTTTTACTTCATCAACATCCATCTCCAAATTCAGACCATAAAATTTAAAGCAGAAAAGGACTTCAAATGCATTTTTGTTCACATTTTCCCTACTAATGTGAGAAAGTTTAGGCTTATGAAGATGAATTCAGTCACCTAAAGCTATTAAATTAACTAATGACAAGGTCAAAGTTAATAACCCACGTCTGGGTCATACTAACTCCACATCCCATGAATCTGCCCACTGCCCCTCCCTAAAATTTTCCAAGATCTGGTTGTGATGTGAGTCCTGGCCAGTTCTATGGTGCAGGTCATTCACTAAAACAAACAAACAAACAAAACACCCTGCTATTGTATAATTGGAAAAGTAAGGTTCTATGCATTCCCTTTGGTTCCAGCAAAAAGTATCCATGTATGTGCCTTTAAAGCAATCTAGAATGACTGGATTTGTACTGTAGCTCTGATACACCCAGCTTTTGTCCTGGCCAAGAAATTTCATATTGGGCCTTAAAAAATAAAATTATTTTTAAAACAAAAATTTGGCATTGATAAACTCTAAGTTCACTTAAGGAGCTCTGGTAGCATAGTGCCTAAGGCACTTGACTGCTAACCAGAAGGCTGGCAGTTCAAACCTACCAGCCACTCCTCAGAAGGAAGGTTGGGCAATCTACTTCCATAGTGATACCACCTCAGAAACCGAAGGAGGGGTCGTTGTGAGTCAGCTCTGACTCAATGGCACATAATAACAACAACAAGTTCACTTAGATTCACAGGGTTTCAATTGAGTCAGAATCAATGTGATGACAAAGAGTTTTGTTCATTGTTAGCTGGAAAAATTCATGAAGTAACAGTACTTTTGTGATATCATCTAAAAGAATTATCTCAATGGTATTGTTTTAGGCTGGGTTCTCTAGACAAGCAAAACCAGTGAAGCCTATAGAGAGAGGAAAAAAAAAAATATCTCAAAGAAATGGCTCACACAGTTGTAGAGGCTGTAAAGTCCCAAGTCTGTGGGTCAGAATTCAAGCCGGAGGCGTCTCCTGACTCACATAACTGCAGGGAATGACAAACTCAAGATCAGCAAATAAAATGGTAGATTGTTGGCTAACAGTTTTGAAGGAAACAATGCCAAGATCCACTGGCTTAATGCAATTTGTCACATCACTGGTTTAAGTCCACATGATAATGAGCCAGATCCAGGATCTCAAGAAAAAAACTCAGAGATCTTTGCCAGAATATCAATATATATTAAAAGCAGATCACATCCCTGAAGAAATTCCATTTCTACTGTTTGCCTACTCACAGCAGATCTCATCATAGTGGTGATTACATTATAGGAGCTCTAGTAGCATAGTGCCTAAGGCACTTGACTGCTAACCAAAAGGCTGGCGGTTCAAACCCACCAGCCACTCCTCGGAAGGAAGGTTTGGCAATCTACTTCCGTAAGAAACCCAAGGAGGTGTCGCTATGAGTTGGGCCTGACTTGATGGCACATAACAACAACAACAGTGCCATTCTGACAGGAATATACCACAAATGGGAGGGGGTGGCCTTGAACAAACTGGTTCTTATTCTCTTACAGTTTAGGAGGTTAGAAGTCCGAGTTCAAGGTGCCAGGCTCTAGGGGCTGGCTGAAAGCCCCTTGACCTTGGGCTTCAGGTCTGCCTCTTGCTCCTGGCCCACTGAAGCCAGAGGCTTTTCTTCTCTCAGACAGTTGCTGGCTGCCAAGGCTGACAAATCCAAGGTCGACTAGTAAAAAAAGCACAGTCCCAATGTTACCAAACAACACAGCAGACCATTGATTCAAGTCCATTGAAAGTCCCACAATTGGCAGAACATGGCAGGCTGCTGAACAACAATTCTACATGCAGGGTTTAAGCATCCCATAAGCTAGAGACAAAGATGCTTCTTATATATGGGAAGCAGAACACATCCCTAAAGCAGCTACTCTGCTGCTTGTGGTAGATCCCACCATGGAGTTGATTGCCAGTGTCATCATGGGGAATAACTATCACCAGCTCCCCAGCCACTCAACCAGGCCCAGCCAAGTTGACACTCAACCTTAACTACCTCGTTCCATGTCCTCTTCTGAATCCAGCTTGTATTTCTGGAAGGTCCCTGTCAATATGCTGCTGCAAGCTTTTTTTTAATTATCTTCAGCAAATGTACTTGCGTGTGATATTAATGATAGTTTTTGATAATTTCTATATTCTGTTGGATCACCTTTCTTTGGAATTGGCACAAATATGGATCTCTTCCAGTTAACTGGCCAAGTAGCTGTTTTCCAAATTTATTGGCATAGACGAGTTAAGTGCCTCCAGCATGGCATCTGTTTGTTGAAACATCTCAATGAGTAATTTGCCAATTCCTGGAGGCAGAGCTGAGGCTCAAAGTCAAGGGGCTTTCAACCAGCCTTAGAGCTAGAACTTTGAACTTAGACTTTAAGCCGTCTAAATCATAAGAGAGAAAATGTATTTTTGTTAAAACCACCCATTTGTGGTATCTTTTGTTAGATCTGCACTAGAGAACCAATACAAGACAAGTTTTCCTTCTTTCTTTTCTGATATGCTGAGTTATTTCTGGACATAGGGTATCAAATTCCATAATCACTACCTCAATCCTTCTTCCCATTTGTTTTCTAAAGACTGCTCTCATCACTCTTCAGATCCCAGTTTAAAGGCCCCTTCTACAGAATAAACACTGTCTGATACTATTATACTAAATAAGCTACAAAACCTGTTCTGTTACTTTCCATCACATCACTCTATTCTTTCTCTTTAAAGCATGAGTCACAGTATTATATATATTTGCTTTGTTTGTAGATTTATATTTGTTTTCTGCACTAGACTTGAAGCTCCATGAGGACAACACTCATATCAGTCTTTTCATCATGGTGTATTTGATTGAATTTCATGGAGCACTGAAAACAGTACTGGCACATAAAAAGCAATTTAATGTACTTGTTAAGTAAATTTGGTTATACATTTCTGCAATAAATAGACAGCTGTTAAGTACCTAACTCAGTATTTACATCTACATCTACTCACTCCAAATTGCCTCTGTATTAGACAATATATTTTTCCTGAGCATTCATTACACTGCACGTGAATAATAGCTGATTAATTCAAGAAATCCTATAGAAACATGAGAAATAAATTTGAAGCTAGATGTTTTAAAACATATGTTTTCACCATTTACAGGATTTGTGGTTTCTTGAGGACAGGATAAAACATATTTGCATTGAGACCATTTGTCCATTTATAAGGATGTCTCTACTCAGGTTTCATTTTCTCACTATGCACAGATGATCCATGGGGACGTTGGGGGTTCAATGGTAGAATTTTTACCTTCCATGTGAGAGTCAAGGTTGGATTCTCCACCCTTGCGTCTTATGCACAGCCACCATCCATGTAGTGGCTGTTATGATTCTGGACATGTTTCAGTAGTGCTTCCAAAATAAAATTGACTAGGAAAAAGATCAGGCAATCTACTTCCAAAATTCAGCCAATGAAAACCTTATAGATCACAATGGTGTGATCCACAACCTATCATGGGGATGGAGAATATCTGGGCTGTGTTTTGTTCCATTGTGCACAGGGTCACCATGACTCAGAGGCTGACTAGACAATGGCTAACAACAACAAACATGGATGATCGGGTAATAGAAATAAAATGATTCAGAGGCAACAAATGTACTTTTAGTCAACAACAAGGGGATTTCTACACTTGTTAATATTTGTCATAAATATCTGAATAATTTTTCAAAATCTATTAAAATAATGTTATGAATTATAAGTTTATTTTATTTAGCTTTAATAGTCTGGACTAAGGACAACAAGCATCATAAATATTCTATTCACGTTATTCAAGAATCATTACTAAAAGAAATATTAAAATGAACTAAGACAATTGTACCTGAGGGAAAAAACATTGTTAATGTGACAAAAAAAAAAAAAAGAAAAATGTGTTATGGTCATAGCCTTACCTATTTTTAGTAAAAGTTATTTTCCTTTCTTCATTTTTTTTGTAGGCATTCAGAAGGATAGTTTCATGGTCTCCCAAGGACTACCGTTCTGTAAGTAATGATTAAATTAGATACCACAGCTGAATCTAATGCTTAAGAAAATTTATTTCTATGTTTTCTCTAATTCTCCAAGTCATATTCAGTTTAGATATTAGCATCTTGAATGCTATGCACTTTATATTTTAAACAGGTAATTGAATAAAATTGCAACTAAGAATTAATTAAATCTTTGAAATTAACTCTCTTCTTCCCATTCTTGCATGATTCATACACTGGAAGAAACATGATCTGCAGGATGGGAAGATTAGCAGGAGAGACCGTTTAGTCAATTTTCACATTAGCAGCAGGCCAGTTGAAATTACTCCCTAGACTTGATTTGGCCTACAGCCAGATGGTTGATACTGTTAATAGAGAAAACATCTGTTTACTCTAATGTGTTAGTTTACTGTGCTTGGAGGCAATCAACATGAGCTGCTGTGCACAGGTATTATGAAAGGAGTGAATAATTTCTTTTGATTTGGAAGTCAAGAGTAGAAAAAGGAATCTTGTTATATAGTCACCATATTTAGCCATGTTCAGACCCTAAAAATAAAGCATTACAGACGGACCAAAAACTACACAGTGCTCTCATCAATTCTAAATAAGCATTTTCGTTCATTTAGTCTTTAGTGAAATCTTAAGACATTATATCCCCATGCAATTGCCTAAAATGAAGCAGTTAATTATATATATATTATATATATATATATATATATAATATATTATTATGTATATATATATAACATATTATATATTTTATATATAATATATATTTTCTGATTAACCACATTATATATTACATATATATATAATGTGGTTAATCAGAAAATTGAACAAAATCACCTAGTACGTAATTTTGTGGTTTCTTCTGAGATAAACTTTTAGAACATTAGCCTGGAACTTTTTTAGACTCTAAAAGAGAGACACCTGATTTACAGGTTTTACAGTGGTTGCATTATATTCAATGATGATACCGAGAAAAACAAAAAAAAAAATCCTGCAAACAGATGGTTCCTTTGTAAACTGTACAAGCATATGAGAAAAACATAGAAGTGAGACATGTCTTCAAAAAGTTGAGAATAACTTATTTAGAGAATTTCTTATGAAGGCCATAATGTGACCAAACTCCTATATTATCTTGGATAATTATGCAAACCTTCATAAATAATTATTAGTTGCTGAAGTACAAGAATATAAGTTTGAATTTACATGGAGAAGGTTATTACTTTAAATGTGGATGGCCTCACTGTTTTGTGGGATAGGTTAATGAAATACATACTTGCTCACCACAGAAAGAATCAGGGAAAGAACTAAAGCCATAAAACTTTTATGGAGCTTCTCCACAGATAACCACACTGCTTTCTTTCCCTTTACTCTTTGCAGTACACTTAGTAGGGAAAGCTAAATGTACCACCAACAATTTCTAAAGGATTGCTTGAACTTAAATTATTTTGCTTTGGGGCCCAAGTAAAGAGTCAGTCTACAGCTTTACTGGCTTATAGGTTTGGTGGGAAGTAAAGCAACGCTTCATGTAATGTCGCAAGTATGAAGCATAAGTCAGGTTTCATAAATATGTCTGTTTGGTGTACTCAATTGACTGTAAAATAATTATGCTTTCCTGTGTAATTGTACTCTGGAAGAAAACAGGACTTTTAAACATTTAACAAAAAATGAGTATGCAACTGGAATTAAGGCAGTATTTTCTCCCATGGAATTCTGTAATGTAACAAAACTATTTTGTAACAATTTACTTGTAAATTTATAGGGTGCAAGATGCCTAGATGTTAGTTAACATTTTTTTGGGGGGGAGGGGCGTGAGGATTGCATCTTCCTCACAGTTGTTTCTAACTATTTGTCATTGGGCCCTCGCCATTTTAGATTAAGGGCACAAATAGAGTATATTTCAATGAAAGTATGAGAAGTTTCCCTTAGCCTAAAAAAGAAAAATTCACTGGGATCCAGTAGATTCCAACTTACAGCAACCCCCTTTGGGTATCCGAGGCAGTAAATCTTTACAGAAGTGGGTGGCCTGGTCTTCTTTCCATGGAGTGGCTGGTGGGTTTGAACTGCCAACCTTCTTGTTAGCAGTAAAGTGCCCTAGGCACTACACCACGAGAGCTCCTTCCTTTAGCCTAGTGACATTTTACTGACTGGATTAAAAGATGAGATAAGAAGTCAACAGACAAAATACCCATTAGTTTAAATATTTTGTTTGACTTTTTGGTTCTGTTTCATTTTAACTTTTTGCTGAAAACTTGGTAGTTTATGTTTCAAAGACTACTTACTCATCTAGTAACCTTCGGACATATTAAAAATATAAGCATTTCAAACATACTTTGAAATATGTATCTAATGAATGAGCAGCATTCCTTTCTCTACTACAGTGTAACTTAACAGAAATATTCAACTTCTGTGCTTTTTTTTTTTTTTTTCCCCACATACCTCTATTAGGCTAAGAAAGAAAAAATAAATTGAAGCTTTCAATTGTAATATTTCGGTTCTGTACTCTTCTTTGTCTATACAATCCATAAGTACTCAATATATGAAATTTGCACACATAGGACAGATTACCTACAATCCTAATATTAGTATGTCTATGTACATTCTCATTTGTATCTTTTCCCCACAACAAATGATCAGGGCTTGCACTTTTGTCAGTTAGTATGTAGACATGTTTTGCAGTACAGTGAGTGATGAATGATCTGAATGTGAACTAAATCATAGGCTGGCCCAGTTTATAAATGCCATTGTGTGCTGGCAGTAATGTCTCCTGAGATTTAATTCACTTTCTAAACTTTCATACCTAAATTTGTCATAATTAATTTTTTTTAAAGTCACTAATATACAAAATTAGGAAAATAATAACTGTGAGCTCTTCAGTCCGTCTTTGTAATTTCCCTTTGTAAAATAAAGGATTCTTTCCAGCTTGAGTTGATTAACTCTCTTTTAGTCTCTATTACAACTTGCTGCCAATTACAGACTCTCTAATCAACAAATCTCAGGACTTTAACATTTAATTGCTACATATATGAAATGTTTCTCTCACTATCTTTTTCTCATTCACCTTCAATTTTTCAGTAACGAAGAAATTTGGAATGTCTTGTGTTACATCACTATTTTATGTCTAGATTTCTTCAAAGACCATCAATATCTGTGGGGTTGGTGCTTTGAAGTTTATCTTGTTTATACAGTTTTTTGAATCCCCAGGGGGTAAGCATTTAAGTCTATGCTTCTTTATTCTAGAGCCAAAATGACATTCTGTTCCAGTGTTGGTCTCAGTAACAGTGCTAGGAAATTACCTTCTTTCAATTAAGGGAATCACACTCTTATATTGGAGCACTGAACATCATACTTCAAAGGGATGGGGTGATCGTCTTCAGGTAAATAAAAAAATATATGAACTGAGCTGGCCAGATTTTTTTTTTTAATTCAGATTATTTCCAAGTACTTAACATGTAGATTATCTATGTAAATATCTAGAAATTATTTCATTAGAAAGACAGATGAGGTTAAAGATTCAAAAGTAGATAATGAGTTAACAAACCAATTCTAACAGGAATTCTTATTTTACTTAATATAATTGCGGTAGACTTGTTGACTTTCTGTAAAAAGGCCATTAAGAGTAGACTAGTTTTCAAGCTTTATTGTTGTTGTTATGTGCTATCAAGTTGGACCTGACTCATAGTGACCACTCCTTGGGTTTCTGAGGCCGTGTCACTACGGAAGCAGATTGCCCAACCTTCCTTCCGAGGAGTGGCTGGTCGGTTTGAACTAACAGTTAATAGAATACATTGGTGTTCTATAAAATTCTTCTTCATTTATACATCATCCATCAATTTATAGAGTGCTTATAATCTATAAAGTATTATCTATACTTGAGGGGAAGGCCCTCAATGAGATGAATTGACACAGTGGCTGCAACCATAGACTCAGGTATAGCAAGAATTGTGAGGCTCCTGCAGGACCGGGCAGTGTGTCATTCTGCTCTACATTGGGGTCACTATGAGTCAGAGCCTACTCAACAGCACCCAACAACAACAACAACAAAGTATTATCTACAGTCTTCACATGTGATTGCTGTTGTTGTTGTTATTGTTATGTGCCATCAAATGGGACTGACTCATAGCTACCTCTCCTTGGGTTTCCGAGGCGGTATTAATACGGAAGTAGATTGCCTCGTCTTCTTTCCAAGGAGTGGCTAATGGGTTTGAAGGCCAGCCTTCTGGTTAGCAATCAAGTGCCTTAGGCATTACACTACCAGAGCTCCCAATGTGACTAGTGGCTTTTATATTCCAGAGTTAAAAGATTCCTATACAAAAATCTCAGCAACTCATTCAGTTACGAGTTTTTAAAAATCAATTAAATATTTTTGTGTTTAATTACATATTTTCATCATATATGTGCAAGCTGATACTTTGCAACAATTACATTTATTTCTTTGTTTGTTTGTCTGATACTGTGATATCCTAAATACAACATTAATCATAGTTTTAAAATTATTTTCTATGTCTTTAGGACACTGGCACTCCTTTAGGAACTTCAAAGCTCAGCAGAATTACCAGATCAGCACAATTCATGGAATACATTTTAAATGCATAGAAATCCAGATGTTTCATTAAGGTTGGGTGAAGTTTAAGAGCATAAAAATAGATTTACATGGGAAAAATTTTAAATAAATGTATTTTTGAAAAATTGTGCCATAAACAACAACAAAAAACTCACTCCCGTCGTGTTGGATCTGACTCATAGCCACCTCTCCTTGGATTTCTGAGCCTGTATCACTACAGAAGTAGATTGCCCAGTCTTCCTTCCGAGGAGTGGCTGGTGGTTTGAACTGCCAGCCTCCTGGTTAGCAGTCAAATTCCTTAGGCACTACGCCACCAGAGCTCCCACATAAATTATGTCATAGGGAGTATTAAAACATGGCTTATTAATATGTAAAATCAATTCTTAATTATTCTCAAACTTCCATGAAAACAAGACACCACCTCAAGGTCATTGTACTATCTGTTTACCAGGCTTTCCCAGCAGAACCATAGACCTTACTACCTCACCTCTTTCAAGTTTGTGAGTTTGTATTAGTGTCATCTTTTCTGTGAGATCAACTCTAACCACTCTATTAAAGAGTGCATCCCACTTGCCACATGCACACACAACAAACCAACAGCCCTCAAGTCAACTTCAATTCACAGAGATCCCATGCATGCCACAGTAGAGTTGTACTCCATAAGCTTTCTATTGGCTGATTTTTTGGAAGTAGATTTCCAGGGCCATTCTTCCAAAGCAACACTGGGTGAACTAGAACCTTTTGATCAAAGGCCAAGGCCAAGACAATTTAGCCATTTGTGTCACCCAGGGATTCCACCTATCCCACATCACTCCCATGTTCCCATACCTTGCTCTATTTTTCCCTCATAGCATTTGCTCCTTGCTAACATACTATATAATTTATACACTAACTATGTCTAATTTTGTTCCCACTGAATAAATGTAATATTCATGAAAATAGAGATATTTATTTTTTTCTTGTTCACTGATGTATCACCAGATTGGACATAATCAGCCATCAATAAATATTAGGTGACTTTCTGAATGACTTAACAAATTCTTGAATTAGTGACTTGGCAAGTGTTTTCTATACAATTGAGATTTTATAGGCCATAGACATTTTCTGTAGCAAGTTGTTTTTAAAAATGTGAAAACCTTCTTAGCTATGGTCCTGTATAAAAAGAGACTACTAGCTAGATTCAGCTCATAGTTTGTCACCCCCTGGCCTAATTTAATGGACAGATTCAACAGTAGGACAACATTCAAAAGATGTTTATCCCTACCATTATTTGTGTTTAATATTGCAATGATTTTAGTGATTATGTATTTGTTATCCATACATACACAAGTGATCTAATTTGGCAAACTACTTCTTTTCTTTTCCTTTGTTATTCTTAATCTCCTATAAAATATTTATACTAATGTGATATTTAGCTCTTAGTTTGTTTATAAACTATCAACCCTATTTGTAAAACCAAAAAGTGTTATAAATGTTTTTCCTACTCCAAAATGCACATATACACACAATTTTGTACACTGGTTTCAAGGACTTATGAATCACTGAAGCTTGTTATTAAGAATTCCATCTCCACTTACATTTGCTGTCTTTTTGGCTCAGATTTGTTTTTGTGTGTCTAATAGAATGCAAAATATTGCTTTAATTGTCTTTTCCTTCCAATTTATTGCTGTGAGTCAGATTCAACTCAAGGGTAGATTTTTTGTTTTGGTTTGGTTTTAATGTAATGGAGAATCAAAAGAAAAAAAAAAGAAAATCAAACATAAAAACAACTAAACCCACTGCAATCATGTCAATTCTGACTCATAGGGACACTATAGTAGGATGGAGTATACTTTCCATTAGGGTTTCCAAGGTTGTAAATATGTATGGAAGTAGCCCACCAAATGTTTCTCCTGTGTATCGACTAGTGAGTTCAAATCTCCAAATTTTGGGTTAGAACCCACCTGTTTTAACCACTGTGCCATGACAAAGAACAAACTGGAGCATCTGTTAAAATTAAAGCAAAGAGGTTATTGAAGGGACAAAGAAATCCAAAATCAAGCAGCACTTCATGATGATTCACCAAAGTACTCTGGCCAAAGGAAATATTCACAGAGTTTAAATACAGAAAATCCAGAAACTTACAAGAAAAAAGATTTGATTTGTTGACCTTCAAAAAATCAGATGGAGTGGTGCCTAAGGCATTTGACAGCTAACCAGAAGGCTGGCAGTTCAAACACATGAGACACTCTTTGGAAGGAAGAGTAAGCAATCTACTTCTTTAGCGATGTTGTTGTTATATGCCATCGAGTCAGACCCAACTCATAGCGACCCCTCCTTGGGTTGCTGAGGAAGTATCACTACGGAAGTAGATTGACCAACCTTCCTTCCAAGGATTGTCTGGTGGTTTTGAACCTCCAGCCTTCTGGTTAGCAGTCAAGTGCCTTAGCCACTACGCTACGCGTCAGAAACCCAAGGAGGGTTGCTATGAATTGGATCCCACTCAACAACAGTGAGATTTTTTTTTTTTTTTTTTTTAAGAAAATGGCAAGATTCCTCAAACACTGTTTTGCTCATCATAAAGTTTGAGTCATTTAACAGCTTAATCTATTGATATATCAAGGGCCAGTCTGAGTAAACATTGTTCCTGGGAACATGCTGTAAGAGGAATATGGAGGAGGGCTGCCAACAGGCTCCCTGAGGTAGGCTTGCTAGCTGACTTTTGAAAGTCACTTCAAAATAAAAAGTGAATAGCAAAAAATGGATTCAAGTTTACATCTTTGACAGAAGTCACTCTTTATGCCAACCACCTATTTCTTATGAACTCCTTCACAATCCCCAATTCTGATCAAGAATTTCTATAGAAATTTGCTCATCACTATTTTATGAGTTTCTTCTTCATGGACTTACCAACTCTTCTATGTATGGAGGCTCATATTCAGGGTGAGCAGGTCTCATCTCACCCACAAAAGAATAACTCATCTTCTGCAAGGGTACTTTCATTAGTAATAAGTAGAATGCTTATTAGATGGCCACCTATTCTAAATAATTTTTAAAGACCCTGGCATAGCACCTAACCAGAAATCTGGTAACCAGAAAGCTGGCAGTTCAAATCCACCAGCCACTCCTCAGAAGGAAGGTTAAGCAATCTACTTCCATAGTGATACCACCTCAAAAACCCAAAGAGGGGTCACTATGAGTCAGATCTGACTGGATGACAGTGAGGTTTTTTTTTTTTTTTTTTTTTTTTTAGACACTTCCCATGAAAGGAAGCCAGGTACCATCTGTTCATTGGTGGCTGCTTACCTAGATAAGTCTTTAAGACCCTGTCTTAGGCTGAGCCTCTAGAGATGCTCAATCAGTGAAGTTTATGTGTGTGTGTATACAGAGAGAGAGAGAGAGAGAGATTTATCCCATGAATATAGCTCACAAAGTTTTAGAGGTTGGCAAGTCCCAAGTCTATGGGTCAGACATAAAGCTGGAGGCTTCCCATTACTCACATAGCTGACATAGCTGCAGGTATGGATGAATACAAGGTCACCAGGCAATAGAGCAGGCTGCTGTCTTTGGAGGCTGATAAATCCAAGATTGCTAGAAAAAATGGCAGACAATTGGCTCACAGACTGTGAAGGCAACAATCCCAAGATTGGCAGGAAATAGAGCAGGCCACTCGTTCAAATTTAAGAACAGAAGGTCAGATGATGAGCCAGTTGCAGGATCCAGATTGAACAAATAGCCAGAGACCTTTGCCAGGACATCCACATATATTGGAAGCAGATCACATCCCTAACGAATTTCTCTTTCAAATGACTGTCTGCTCATAGCACATCTCATCATAAAAGTGATTACATCATATCAGATATCCACATGAGAGAACTACATCATAATGGCTAAACCACTGAGAACCATGGCCCAGGCAAATTGATATACAACCTTAATTATCACAGTCTCCAAATACTATCATTCAAATAATTAGGTACCACCACCAATGTCCTCCCCACATCATAGCTTGTATCTATCCTTCAGTAATACATACATACATATATATTTATCTATTTATTTATTTTTTTGTTTATTTATTTATTTTTTAAAGAAGGGGTGTGTAAGAGCTGGGCTGAATTAATAAAGAAAGGCATCAGCCAAAGTAAAGAGCTAGGGTGCTCTTTAAGAAATCTCCCTTTTTTCAAAATACATGATCTCTGATGGTGTAGTGCTTAAGGCATTTGACTGCTAACCAGAAGGCTAGTGGTTCAAACCCACCAGCCACTTCTTGAAAGGAAGATTGGACAATATACTTCTGTAGAGATAAGGCCTCGGAAACCCATGGAGGAGTCAGTATGAGTCAAATTGGCTTGATGGCGGTGAGTTTTTGTTTTTGTTTTTTTCAAAAGAAATAGTGTTGCACTGTGAGTAAAAGCATTTGAAAAATAATTAATAAAATATTTGATTTTTGTTGTTGTTAGGTGCCATCGAGTCATTTCTGACTCATAGTGCCCTCATGTACAGCAGAACGAAACACTGCCTGGTCCAGTGCCAGCCCCATGATACTTACTATACTTGAGCCCATCCTTGCAGCCACTGTGTCAATCCATCTTGTTGAGAGCCTTCTCCTTTTTCATTGTCCCTTCACTTTACCAAGCATGATTTCCTTCTCCAGGAAATGGTCCTTTCTTACAACATGACCAAAGTAGGTGACAAGAAGTCTGGCCATTCTGACCATTCTTGCTTTCAAGGAGCATTCCAACTACACTTTTTCCAGAACAGATCTGTTAATTCTTTTAGCAGTCCATGATACTCTCAGCGTTCTTCACCAGCACCACAACTCAAAAGCATCAACTTTTCTTCAGTCTTCCTTTTTCATGGTACAGCTTTCATATGGATATGAAGTGATTGAAAATACCATGGTTATACTAAGGTGGCAAGCTCACCTTAGTCTTCAAGGAAATATCTTTGCTCTTCAGCACTTGAAAGAGGTCCTTTGCAGCAGATTTGCCCAGTGCTATATGACATCTGATATCTTGACTGCTTCTTCTATTGGTGTTGATTGTAGAACCAAGTAATATGAAGTCTTTAACAACTTCAATCTTTTCTCCATTTATCATGATGTTGCTTATTGATCCCATTGTAAAGAATTTTGTTTTCTTTATATTGAGGTGTAATCCATACTTCAGACTGTACTCTTCAATCTTCATCAGTAAGTGCTTCAAGCCATCCTCAATTTCAGCAAGCAAAATTGTGTTGTTTGTATATTGCAGGTTGTTAATGAGTTTTCCTCCAATCCTGATGCCACATTCTTCTTCATATAGTCCAGCTTCTCAGATTATTTGCTCAGCATACAGATTGAATAAATATGGGGAATGGTTACTACCGTGACACACTCCCTTCTTGATTTTAAAACATGCAGTGTCCCTTTGTTCTGTTTGAACAACAACCTTGTGGTCTGTACAAGTTCCTCATGAGCACAATTAAGTGTTCTGGAATTCCCATTCTTCTCAATGTTATCCATAATTTGTTATGATCCACACAATTGAATTGTCTTGCATAGTCAATAAAACATAAGTAAACAACTTTCTGGTATTCTTTTCTTTGAGTTAAGATCCATCTGATGTCAGCTATGATATGCCTTGTTCCACATCCTCTTCTGAATCCTGCTTGCATTTCTGGAAGTTCTCTGACAAGATACTGCTGTAACCATTTTTTAATTATCTTCATTAAGATTTTACTTGTGTGTGATATTAATGATATTGTTTGATAACTTTTACATTCTGTGGGATCACCTTTCTTTAGAATGGGTACAAATATGTATCTTTCCAGTCAGTTGGCCAGGTAGTTGTCTTCCAAATTTCCTGGCATAGCTAAGTGAGTGTCTCTAGTGTGGCATCTATTTGTTGAAACGTATCACTTGGTATCCTGTCAATTCCTGGAGGCATGTTCTTTGCCACTTCCCTCAGTGCAGCTTTGACTCCTTCCTTCAACATCATTGGTTCTTGATTATATGCCACCTCCTGAATGGATGAACATCAACCAATTATTTTTGGTGAAGTGACTGTATATTTCTTCCATTTTCTTTTGATGTTTACTGCATCATTCAATATATTGACTATTTGTTGTTGTTATGTGCTGTCGAGTCGGACCCAACTCACAGCAACCCGAAGTGTTCAATGTTGCAATTTGAGGCTTAAATTTCCTCTTCAGTTCTTTCAGCTTGAGAAATTCCAAGGGTGTTCTTCCCTTTGACTTTCCAAATCTATGTCTTTGCACATTTCATTATAATAATTGACTCTGTCTTCTCAAACTGCTCTTTGAAATCTTCTGTTCAGCTCTTTTATCTTGTCATTTCTTCCCTTTGTTTTAGCTACTCTCCATTCAAGGACAAGTTTCAGAGTCTCTTCTGACATCCATTTTGGTCTTTTCTTCCTTTCCTGTCTTTGTAATGACCTCTTGCTTTCTTCATGGATGATGTTTTTGATGACATCCCTCATTTCCTTTGGTTTTCAGTCATTAGTGTTCAATTCATCAAATCTATTCCTTAAATGATCTCTAAATTCAGGAGGTGATTGGTGGCTGGTGCATAAATTTGAAAAATAGTACTATTTACTGGCTTTCCTCGAAGTATATGGATATTACTCTATCACTGACAACATTGTACTTAAGGATAGATCTTGAAACATTCTTTGTCATGATGAATGCCACACCATTCCTCTTCAATTTGTCATTTCTGGCATAGTAGATCATATGGTTATCTGATTCAAAATGGCCAAAACCAGTCGATTTCAGCTTACTAATGCCTAGGATATCAATATTTATGTGTTCCATCTCCTTTATGACAACCTCCAATTTTCCCAGATTCATACTTTGCACATTCCATGTTCTGATTATTAATGGATGTTTCCTCTCATATTGAGTCATCCCACTGTTTCTTCTCATATTGAGTCATGCCACTTCAGCAAATGGAGGCCCCAAAAGCACTACTTTATTCATATCATTAAGGTAGGTTCTACTCTGATGAGGAAGCTCTTTTCAGTTGTATTTTGAGTGCCTTTAGACCTGAGACACTGTATTGAACAATGTTTCAGGGCTATTCATAAAATTTTCCAGTAATATATCAAACAGTGTTTTACTACTATTCATAAGTTTTCACTGTTCAATTCTTTGAGAAGTTGATGTCCTCTTCCTTCTTCTGAGTCTGTCTCAGTCTGGAAAGTCCACCAAAACCAGTCCACCATGGGCATCCCTGGTGGCACAGTCTCCAGCCTCATAGAAACATGCAAGCCACCATAGTACAACAAATCGACACAGAAGTTCGTCTCCCTTAACTGTTCCAACTGCTCCGCTCACTTCCTGGGCTTCTCCCTACCTGTTTGCTGTCCCTGTCTGCTGCTGTTCCCTGCTGTTTAGGGGCTGTCCCCCAGCCTCCTTACCTATTCCAGCCACACACCCTGTCTGCTGTAAGGAAACATTTGATTAATCTTATAATAATGATATAGTGATTAGGAGAATTAATCCAGTTTGTAAAATTAAATATAGCCAAAAGCCAATTGCAGGAGGTAGACAACTAAAAACATCAAGAAAAGGGAATCATGTATCCCCATAATGATTGAGTATAACTAATGATTGATTACAAATGAGATCAAATTCAGATTAAAGCTCTTTGAAATTTAAAGATCAGCCATTTGGCCAGGAAGAAATGAGTCAGAGCCTAAATGAGAGGCTCCTGACAGTACCATTCGTTATAAACACATTCCTCCTGAGACCAAACTACCGTAATTTATGTAAAGGATCAAATAACTTTGAAACAAAGCATTTCATATACAAAGTGCCTTGAAATAAAAGAAAACAGCATTTGAAAATTATAAAAAGAGGAACAAAGAGGAATATGAATATTCCAAAATAGAGTAGCCATTTTTTCCACTGTTCATCTCAAAGAAAAATAAAATTAATCATAAATTCAATTAAGGAAGGAAGAAAGAGGATCATTAAGGTGAGATACTACATGTTGCATATGATTAACATAACAAAGAGTGTAATGTTAACACTATTGTCAGGAATAAAGTAGCAATTTTATTCCTGACAACAATCAATTTTATTATGGTACAAGTACCTCCATGGACTATTGTGATGATATCAAGGACCACTGTATTTTGGAGTACTACTTTTCTCATGATATCTATTTTAATACTGATCTTTAAGTCCACATGCACTGTCATTACAGCAGTTTACAAATATTTAGTTAATATTTCTATAGGTGCTGGAACATCTTCAGGTCCTACCTGAAGGGCAAATACTGACACTAAATTATCACACAAATGAAACACTGATAAAGATAAATAAGCCATTACTATGGATGCATTAGCTGGTAAAGAGAGTATAATTAAAATATGTCCTTCAGTCCAGCTCAGACCCAGAGTGCGTTTTCCAATCAATCTTGGAAGCCAAGGCAAAGTATTGGTTTCAAACAGCCAAAGTTGCCATTAAGGGAAACCCGATAGCTACCTTAACGATGTAGACAGTCGAAGGCAAACCAATCAGCAGCTTGTAAGGTTTTAATGATGCACATTCAGACTTTTGTAAACCATCTCATAAGCTTGGTTAAAACTGGGTTATTCATATGAGTGTGGTTGGATTCTTTCCACCAAAGTGGAGAAATCTGTCTTAGTCTTCCTGCTTGAGGAGTTAATTAGATAAATCCACACCACACTTGATAACAGAAACGTACAATACAAGGAGCATTTTTTGTGGATTTGGAAGATCCTTCTTGAGTGATTTTACTCAGTAAATTAACAGTTGTGTAACATTAGTTCTTGAGATAGACTTACAGAAGATGAAAGAATAGGGAGACAAGCTACATAAACCCTCTTCAATACAAGAAACAAGAAGCCAACTGAAACAGAGACAGAAGATAATCTTGGAACCCTAAGCTTTGAAGGGAAGGATAAAGAAGTGGATTAAATGCCAACTAGTAGAAGAACTTGAATGAAAACAGTGAATAAGAAAACAAACAGCTATGAACTGTTGGCTATCCTGACAGCACAGCCAATTTGAATACTTACAAGTGGCAATCAGATTTAGGCTACAATCTAAGAATTGGCTTTGCTCACTAAGGAATGTACGGACAACTTCAATTGTGGCTGACTACTAGAAAGGAGGGAGCTCTGGTAGCATAGTGCCTAAGGCACTTGACTGCTAACCAGAAGGCTGGCGGTTCAAACCACCAGCCGCTCCTCAGAAGGAAGGTTGGGCAATCCTACTTCCGTAGTGATACTGCCTCAGAAATCCAAGGAGGGGTCACTATGAGTCGGGGCTGACTCGACAACAAATAACAACAACAACTAGAAAGGAAAACAGCAAATAAGGAGAAAAAGTGAGCTGAGGACTTCTGGTTGTCCTGAACAGTGAAGCCATTTTGAATATTTACAGGTGGCATGTCCAGTTTGAGTATTTGCTAGAGGCGTTCTGATCCAAGCAGCAACGAAGAATAGGCTGTGCTTGCTGAGGACTGCATGGGTGATCATACTGGAAGCTGATGACTAGAAAAGTACAACATTCCCCTTGTTACTTTTACCCCATACCCTCTTGGTGAACAGAAGTGTGACCATCCTCCACCTTTACCCAACTTCTGGACTGGCAGGAATTCCATCTTGGTCTGCATGCCTTGCCAGACCCTGGGTACCCTGTGCTGCATTCCAATATTTTTTTGTGGTTTATTTGTTTTTAAAGTTTTCTTTTTTTCCTTTCTCCTTCCTTACTTACTGTATTTATTTTCTCTTTACCTCCCCTAGTTCTTTTTTTGCTTTCTCTTTTTATGATTCCTTTCTATTTTCTTCTTCCCATCCTTTGTTTTAGTTTTTGCAGTTTTCTCATTTTTTTTTTAATTATTGTTTTACTCTTGCTCTTTTCTCTTATCCTTGCCCTCCCCCAGATATTGTGGGTTCATTTTATTTTTCTCCTCAGTATTCTTTTCTGGGGTTATGTTAAATAATACTTTTTTCTCATTTGTTGCCTCTCTCTCTTTTTTTTAAAAAAAACTGTTCCTCTCTGATTATGTAGTTTTTGTTTTTTGTTCTCTTGTTTTTACTTACCTATCTTTCTATCTATCTATCTATCTATTTATTTATTTATTTATTTTGTTTAACTAAGTGGAAGATAGCAATTGTGCCCATAGATCAAACAATACCCACACTTCCTTCAGCCTTAATCACTGAATGAGATCCACCACTTCCTTCTGCACCAACTGACTAATGATAGACAGCAGTCAATGCCAGCCTAACTCAACCTTAAATGCTTTTCATTAAAAACAAATAAAGATCTGTGAACACAATTCATTCTCTGTCACACCTACCAAAAGATAGGTGGTGAATGCCTAAGTGCTGCCAATTAGTGAATAGAAGATCACAGTACCATGTTCACTCAGATATAGCAAAACAAAGCAAAGGAAAA
>NW_006921922.1:1424954-1428517 GCF_000298275.1 Orycteropus afer afer
CCATCCCAATCTATACAAAGAAGCAAGATAAAGTGATAAAAACAAGGGACCAGGATACAGACCAGAAAACCTCCCTGACAAAGAAGGAGCACTGGGACTCAATGATAAGGAGTTCAAAAGAATTCTGTTTAGATACTTTCAATGGATTGAGATACAGATTAAGAAAAACACTGACAAAATTAAGGAAAACACAGTTAGTGGTAGTTAAGGTTGTGCAACTTGGCTGGGCCTGGTTTTGAGTGGCTGGGCAGGTGGATGTAGTTATTCCCCATGATGAGATACTGGTAATCAAGTACATGGTGGAATCTATAGTGAGCATGTGGTCTGCATCCAGTATAGAGGAAGATGCTTTGAAAAATATCTTGAGCTTTTCAGCATATCTGTATACTGCATTTGGCCAAGTCTTAATCTCAGTGGCCTGCCGTATTGTCTGCCAATCTTAAGACTTTTTCTGGTCTTGAATTAGTGGCCTGCCATGTTGCTCGATAATTTGGGGACTGTGACATTTTTCTTGTCAGTCTTTGGTTTATAAGGCCACAGCAGCCTGCAGATTTCTGAGTTAAGAGTAGCTTCTGAGTCAGGAGGAAGACACAGAGGTGAAACTCAAGGTTGAGGGGCTTTCACCCAGCCCTTACAGCTGACACTTTGAACTCAGACTTCTGGCCTCCTGTCCTGTAATAGAATAATGCTTGTTAAAGCCATCCAATTATAGTATTTTCTGTTTTAGTAACACAAGAGAACCAAAACACAGACAAAACTGCAGAACAATTTAGGAAAACCATACAAGAACAAACCGATAAAATAAATGAAAAATTACAAACCATGCAAAAATAACAGTTAGAAATTCAGAAGATTAATATTAAAATTTCAGGAACAGATAACACATGGAATAGGCAGCGTAGAATCAAATCAATGCAAAGCAGACTTAGTGAGATTGAAAACAAATACCTCAATACTAATTTGTTAAGGAATCATTTAGAAAAAAAAGATCAAGACAAAAGTAAGAAAGCCTAAGATTCATGTGGTATAGGATGAAGAGAAATAACTTACATACAATTGGAATTCCAGAACAGGAAGAGACAAATATAACTACAGAGAAAATTGTTAAAGATTTCTTGAAAGAGAGTTTCCCTAATATGATGAAAGATAACAAGATATTGATTCAAGAAGTTCATCAAACCCCAAACAAGATAGGTCACAAAGAAAATTACCTAGACATACCATAATCAAACTCACCAAAACCAAAGACAAAGAAAGAATCCTGAGCACAACACACACATACACACACACACACACACACACAAAATTACGTACAAAAAGAAACCAATTAAACTAACCACTGTTTTCTTGGCAAAGACCATGAAGGGAAGAGGCAATGGAATGATATGTATAAAACACTGAAAGAAAAGAAAACATCCAACCAAGAATTATATATCCAGCAAAATTGTCCCTCAAATATGAGTGTAAAATTAGGTTGTTTCCTGGTAAACAGAAATTAAGGGAATTTGATGAAACCAGACCAAATTTACAAGAGATGCTAAAAGGAGTCCTCCAGACAAAGCTATAACAACAGCAAACAACTGATGATTACTACACATGATGATACAACCTAGAAACCAACACAGTTATACAAATACCCAGAGTAAAATAAGCTTACAAGACTATACACAGGGAACCAGAGACACCATTGATAAATGAGGACAATTACCAACCAAAAAAAGAGAATAAATATGGTAGGCACAGAACTTCCAAATGGAGAGGAAGTCAAGACAATTGAGAGAGAGAGAACAAACTGTTCTAAACTTGGGAAGAAAATAATAAATCACAGGGTGCTGTTGTTGTTAGGTGCCATCGCGTCGCTTCCAAATCATAACAACACCATGCAAAGCAGAACGAAACACTGCCTGATCCCGCACCAGCCCCATGATCCCTGCTATACTTGAGCCCATCATCACAGCCACCATGTCAATCCATCTCATTGAAGGCCTCCCCCCTCTTTTGTTGATGCTCCACCCTACCAAGCATGACATCCTTCTCCAGGGAATGGTCCCTTCTGACATCATGACCAAAATAGGTGAGACGAAGTCTGGCCATTCTCGCTTCCAAGGGGCATTTCAGGTGCAATTCCCCCTGAACGAATCTATTAGTTCTTTTAGCAGTCCGTGGTACTTTCAGCATACTTCACCAGCACCACAACTCAAAAGTATCAACTCTTCTTCGGTCTTCCTTATTCATTGTCCAGCTCTCACATGCATACAAGACAATTGGAAATATCATGGCTTGTGTCAGGAGCACCTTAATCCTCAAAGAGACATCCTTGCTCCTCAGCACTTGAAACAGATCCTTCATGGTAGCCCTTCTCAATGCTATGTGTCATCTAATGTCCTGACTGCTACTTCCTTTTGCATCAATTGTAGAACCAAGCAACGTGAATTCTTTGACAACCTCAATCTTCTCTCCATTTCTTGTGATGCTGCTCATTGGTCTAGTTGTGAGGATTTTTGTTTTCTTTATATTGAGCCATAATCCATACTGCAGACTGTATTCTTCAACCTTCATCAGTAGGTGCCTTAAGTCATCCTCACTTTCAGCAACCAAAGTTGTATCGTGTGTGTATCTCAGGTTGTTAATGATTCTTCTTCCAATCCTGATGCCACGTTTTTCTTCATATAGTCCAGCTTCTTGGATTATTTGCTCAGCATATAGATTGAATAAGTGTGGGGAAAGGATACAACCCTGATGCATTCCCTTCTTGATTTTGAACGATGTTTCCTTGTTCCTTTCAAACAATAGCCTCCTGGTGAAGGCACAGGCTCCTCATGAATACAATCAAGTGTTTGGGAATTCCAGTTCTTCTCAATGTTATCCATAATTTGTCATGATTCACACAATCAAATGCCTTTGCATCAATAAAGCACAAGTAAACATCTTTCTGGTATTCTTTGCCTTGAGCCAAGATCCTTCTGACAGCAGCTATTATATCCCTTGTTCCACGTCTACTTCTGAATCCAGCTTGCACTTCTGGAAGTTCTCTGTCAATACACTGCTGCAACCATTTTTGAATTATCTTCAGTAAGATCTTACTTGCATGTGATATTAATTATATTGTTCTATAATTTCCCCAATCTGTGGGATCACCTTTCTTCGGAATGGGTACAAATACGGATCTCTTCCAGTCAGTTGGCCAGATAGCTATCTTCCAAATCTCTTGGCATAACCGAGTAAGTGCCTCCACTGGGGCATCCATTTGTTGAAATATCTTAATCGGTATTCTTGTCAATTTCTGGAGCCTTGTTCTTCGCCAGTTCTTTCATTGCAGCTTTCACTTCCTCCTTCAGTACCATTGGTTCTAGATCTTATGCCACTTACTGAAATGGATGAAGATTGAACAGTTCTTTTTGGTACACTGACTCTGTGTATTCCTGCCATCTTCTCTTGATTTTTCTTGCATCATTCAATATTTTACCCATAGAATTTCTCAATATTGCAACTCGAGGCTTAAATTTTTTCTTCAGTTCTTTCAGCTTGGAAATGCTGAGTGTGTTCTTCCCTTTTGGTTTTCA
>NW_006921922.1:1429655-1433240 GCF_000298275.1 Orycteropus afer afer
TATATTCCTGATTAATGTACGTCTGCAGCTGTTTCTCCTCAATTTGAGTGGTGTCATGTCAGCAAATGGAAGTCTCAAAGCTTTACCTTATACCTATGAGTAAGGCTGGGTTTACTCAGATGATGCAGCTCTTTCCCAGTCCTATTTTGAGAGCCTTCTAACTTAATGGGACTATTCACAAAATTGCACGGTAATTTATCAAACAGTGTTTCTTTACTATTCACAAGGTTTTCTCTGGCCAATTATTTGAGAAATGGATGGCCTCTTCTTTATTCCTAGTCTGTCTCAGTCTGTAAGTTGTGATACCTGTGCACCATGTGCATCTCACTGGGTTTGAAACCAGTGGCTCAGCCTCGAAACTCACATCAACACATCACCATGGTAGGACAAACCAACAGACAAGTTTGTCTCCCTGTTGGAAACCTTTTGTACCACCCTTACCTGGGTCCCTGCGGCTGACTCCTTCTCTGTGTAGGTTCCTGGGCCTTTTAATCCCCTTTCTCCTGCTCTCCTGTCCTGCTGCTTTGGGTGTGCCTGGGTTCTCTCTCCTCACTTTGACCCCTACAGCTGACTGCTCCTCTGTCATGTTCCTGGGCCTTTTAATCCCCTTTTTCCCAATTTCCCGCCCTGCTGTTTTGGGCATGCCTGAGTTCCCTCTCCTCACCTGTATCCCTGCAGCTGACTGCTCCTCTGTCCTTGTTCCTGGGTCTTTTAATCCTCTTCTCCCACTTTCCCATGCTGCCGCTTTGGGCATGCCTAGTTCTCTTTCCTCACCTGGATCCCTGCTGTTGACTGCTCCTCTGTCAATGTTTTTGGCTTTTAATCCCCTTTCTCCCACTCTCCCATCCTGCTGCTTTGAGCGTGCCTGAGTTCCCTCTCCTCACCTTGCTCCTTGCAGCTGACTGCTCCTCTATCTGGGTTCCTGGGCTTTTAATCCCCTTTCTCCCACTCTCCCGTCCTGCTGCTTTGGGCATACATGTTTTCTGTAAATCATAGGCTAAGCTCAAAGAAAAATAACAAACCTTAGCATCAAAATAAAAAAAAATAGGAAAAACACAAATATTTAGCAAATGATAAAACAATAGGAACTAAGGAAATAATAACAGGATTCATAAAAAAAAAAAATGAGCTCAGCATAGAAAATTAGGTGGAACAAAGAAATCAGCAACACTTGAAAAAAACACTTAACAAGATGACAGTAAAAAATTCATACTTCTAGATTATTACACTGAATGTAAATGGATTAAATGCAACACTCAGGAGACTGAGAGTTGAAGATTGGAGAAGAAAAAAATAAAACCTACAATGTATCATCAAGAACTTACTCACCATAGACCCAAAGACAAAAACAGACTAAAAATCAAAGGTTGGAAAAAGATATATTAAACAAATCGCAACCAAAAAAGAGCAGGAGTGGCCATACTAATTTCTGATAAAATTGACTTTAAGACAAAAACAACCATAAGAGATAAGGAAGGACTTTAAATAATGATTAAAAGATGAAGTGAACAAGAGGACATAACCATAATAAATATCCACACATCCATTGAAAGATCCTCAAAATACACAAATCAGATTAATAGAATTGACAAGACAAGTAAATTACTCTACAGTAATAGTTGTTGTTGTTGTTCTTGTTGTTGTTAGCTGCCATCAAGTCATCTGCAACTCATAGTGACCTTATGTACAACAGAACAAAACATTGCCTGGTCCTATGCCAGCCTCATGATACCCACTATACCTGAGCCCATCATTGCAACCACTGTGTCAATCCATCTTGTTGAAGGACTTCTCCTTTTTTGTTGACCTTCCACTTTGCTAAGCACAATATCCTTCTCCAGAGAATTGTTCCTTCTGACAACATGGCCAAAGAAGGTGAGATAAATTTTGGCCATTTTTGTTTCCAAGGAGTATTCCAACTGCACTTCTTTCAGGACATATTTGTTAGTTATTTTAGAAGTCCATGGTACTCTCAGTATTCTTCATTAATGCCACAACTCAAAAGCATTAACTCTTCTTCAGTCTTCCTTATTCATTGTCCAGCTCTCACATGCATAAGACACATTTGAAAATACCATGGCCTGGGTTAGACACACCTTAGTCTTGAAGGAGAAAATTTTGCTCTGCAGCACTTGAAAGAGCTATGAAGAGATTCTTAAACTTGCCTTTGAATGGAGAGTAGCTAAAGCTAATGTAAGAAATGACAAGATAAAAGATCTGAATGGCAGATTTCAAAGAGTAGCTAAAGAAGATAAACTCAATTATTATAATGAAATATGCAAAGACAGGGAGTTGTAAAATCAAAAGGGAAGAACACACTCAGCATTTCTCAAGCTGAATGAACTGAGGAAAAAATTTAAGCCTCGCGTTGCAATATTGAAAGATTGTATGGGCAAAACATTGAATGAAGCAGGATGCAGGAAACATCAAAAGAAGATGGAAGGAATACACTGAATCACAGTACCAAAAAGACTTGGTCGATGTTCATCCATTTTGGGAGGTGGCATACGATCAAGAACCAATGATATTAAAGGAAGAAGTTGAAGCTGCACTGAAAGAATTGGTGAAAAACAAGACTCCAGGAAGTGATGTAATACCCATTGAGATACTTTAGCAAATGGGTGTCACACTGGAGACACTCACTCAGCTATGCCAAGAGATGTGGAAGACATCTACATGGCCAACTGACTGGAAGAGATCCATATTTGTACCCATTCTATGGAAAGGTGATCTCACATAATGTGGAAATTATCGAACAATATCATTAATATCACATGTGAATAAAATCTTACTGAAGATAATTCAAAAATTGTTGCAGCAAAATATTGACAGAGAATTTGCAGAAATGCAAGCTAGATTCAGAAGAGGATATGGGACAAGGTATATCATAGCTGATGTCAGATGGATATTGGCTCAAAACAAAAAATACCAGAAAGATGTTTACTTATGCTTTATTGACTATGCAAAAACATGTGATTGTGTGAATCATAACAAATTATGGATAGTATGGATCATAACAAATTATGGATAGTAGAGAAGTATAGGAATTCCAGAACACTTAATTGTACTCCTGAGGAACCTGTACATAGATCAGGAGGCTGTTGTTTGAAAAGAACAAGGGTATACTTCATGGTTTAAAATCAGGAAAGGAGTGTGCAAGGTTGTCTCCTTTCACCACACAGTAATAGTAGAAGGCTTTAATATACCACTTTCAAGGAAAGATAGAACACCTGGAAAAAACTCAACAAAGACAAAGAACAACTAAACAATACAATATACCAACTTGACCTTATAGACATCTACAGAGCATTTCACCCAACAACAGCACATTATACATTATTGTCAAGTGGACATACATACAAAATTAACAGCAAACATTTTTCTCAATTGAGAGAGACTGAAAACATTCCCCTTGCAAACAGAAACCAGAAAAGGATGTCTTCTATCATCACTTATGTTCAGCATTGTATTGGAAGTACTAATTGTAAGGCCACAGTAAGGAGAAAAGGACGCACAAAAGTGAGGTTAAAGAGAAGTTTTTATTCTGAGTTTCTGGGGGAGGTTTACAGGCCCCCGAGAGGGGCC
>NW_006921922.1:1437585-1442235 GCF_000298275.1 Orycteropus afer afer
TGCTTCGGCCTAACACTAATCAGGGCAATAAGGCAAGAAAGGGAAATTAAAGGCATCCAAATTGGTAAGGAAGAAGTAAAAACAATCCTTATTTGCAGATGACATGATCTTAAACATAGAAAATGCAAGAGTCAGCATGAAATCTACTGGAACTTATTGACTATTTAGCATGGTGGCAGGATGCAAGATCGACATACAAAAATCAGTTGGATTCCTCTACACCAGCAAAGAGTTCTCTGAAAGTAAATTAGAAAATCAATATAATTTATAATAGCTACAAAGAAGATAAAATACTTGGGAATAAATCTTACCAAGGACACAAAAGACTTATACAAAAAAAAACTACAAAATACTACTTCAAGAAATTATGAGAGATCTACACAAATAGAAGTACATATCACACTCTTGGATAGGAAGATTAAATATTCTGAAATGTCAATAAGAGATCTACATAAATGGAAGAACGTACTATGCTCATGGACAGAAAGACTGAACATTGTGAAAATGTCAGTACTACCCAAAGCAGTCTATACATTCAATGCAATACTGATCCAAATCCCATCAACATTATTTAAGACCATGGATAAATCAATCACTAATTTTATGTGACCTCAGATGAGCAAAACACTAATGAAGAAGAACAAAGTAAGAGCTCTCACACTTCTGGATATTAAAACCTAATATACAGCCATAGTCGTGAAACAGCGGAATAGAATTGAGAACCGTGACATAGATCCATCCATATATGTTCAGCTGATCTTTGAGAAAGGACCAAAATCCATTAAATGGGGAACAGCGTCTCTTTAACAAATGGTGTTGGCAAAACTGGTTATCTATTTGCAGAAAAATGAAACAAGATCCATACCTCACAATGTACACAAAAATGAACTCTAGATAGATCAATTACTTAAATGTGAAACCTGAAAATATAAAGCTCATCAAATAAAAAATAGGGGCAAAATTAGAGACCATAATTTATGTCATAATTAGACTTTCAAGCATAACCCGAAATGCAAAACAGCAGAAAATAAGCTAGATGATTGGGACTTCCTAAAAATTAAATTCTTATATGCATCAAAGACTTCTCCAAAAGAGTGAAAAGAGAACCTACAGATTGGGGAAAAAGTGTTTGGCAATGACATATTTGACAAGGCACTTATCTCTAAAATTTACAGTAAACTCCAACACATCAATATCAAAAAGACAAACAATCCCTTTAAAAATGGGCAGAAGACATATACAGGCCCTTCACCAAAGAATATATTCAGGTGGGCAACAAACACATGAAGAAATGTTCTCAATCATTAACTATTAGAGAGATGAAAATCAAAACAACCATGAATACTTCCTTACTTCAGCACTAATAGCAAAGTTCAACAAAACAAAACAAAAAAATGACAAATGCTAGCAAGGATGTGGAGAGATTGTTACTCTCATACACTGCTAGTGGGACTGTAAAATGATGCAACCACTGTGGAAATTGGTATGACAATTTCTTAAAAAGTTGGAAATAGAAATACCATTTGATCCAGCAAACACATTACTAGATATATATCCTAAAGAAGTGAAAGCCAGAACACAAATATATATGTATGCAAACCCATGTTCATCACAGAACTTTTCACAATAACAAAGAGATGGAAAAAAATCTAAGTGCCCGTCAATGGAGGAATAGATAACCAAACTACAGTACATACATACAATGGAATATTATGCAACACTAAAGAATAATGTAGAATCCCAAAAACAATGAATAATGTGCATGATCTTGTAGGACATTATGCTGAGTGAAATAAGTCAACTTATTGAAATAAGTTAAGACAAAGGAAAAATATTGCATTTGTCTACTATTGTAAGAAGTAAAGGTATATATATAGAAGGAAACTTTCTGTATTGGTTATCAGAAATGGGAGAAGAGGAGAGGGCAAATTTCTAGATAGATAAGAGACAAGTATAGGTTTGGGTGAAGGGAAAGGCAATATTCCAAAAGTCAGTGACTTGAACTATAGCACAAAGGAAAAGGAAGACACAGAGGAGTGCACAAAATGTACAGACAACAAAGATAAACATATTTACATATATTATATTGCATTATCAGTAATAATAAACATAAATCTATGGGTAGATACATAGGTAGACAGGCTGACTAATCAGGTATGTCTAGTTAAAAGAGAATAAACCCATGACCATGTATAAGGGTGGCAGATGATATTTCCACATACATATTTGTATGTGCTGTATGAATGTCCATATAAATGGAACTAACAGGGAACAAAGTTATGATAACTTCTTAGCCACAGCCAACCACCCTGATGGAGCAAGTTGTTGGACCTGTGGGCTCCAGACCATGGTCTTGGGGATCATGAAGCTCAATTGGAATAGCTACTGGGGTCTTAAAACTTGCAAGTGGCCATCAAACATGTAATTATTGGTCTCTTCTCAACCAGAGCAAAGAAGAATGAAGAAAACCAAAGACACATGGAAACAAGTAGTCCAAGGGACAGTGGACCATGTGAACCTCAGCCTGTATGACCACAAGACCAGAGAACTAGGTGGTGCCCAGCTACCAACCACTCAGAAATGGATCAGTGCAAAATATCCTGAATAGAGTGGGAGAAGAATGTGGAACAAAACACAAAATTATAAAAATGACCAGGGTCTGATAGATCCTGGTAAGACCTCTGAGACTGTGACCCTACTTACCCTTTAGGCCTAGAATTGAATTCACTCCTGTGGCGTCCAGCCAATCAATAGACAGACAGATAGTGTGAATATGTACATCAGGTAGATACACTCTCCGAACAATCAATCATAAAAGATCAGAAGGGCAGTAGTTCCACAGGGAGATTGCTTAGAGGGCAGAAATGCATAGAACGAAAGGACACAGGGAAGAGATTAACTACAGGGGGGAAGTGGGAAGGAAGCTGTTACACTGAGGGGATTGGAGTGAATGACTGGAAACAAAACATGTATGAACTACTGTATGGAAAATGAACTTGCTTTGTAAACTTCCACCCAAATTACAATAAAAATTTAATTTAAAAATTAGATATTATTGCTTAGGTTTAGTTTGGATCAAAAAGAGGCCCTTTATTAATGGAAAATCTAGTAATACTCATTTTCTGTAAAATAAAATATTTCTCAATTGCTATTACATCCATATATAAAGAGCAACACATCAGATCCTTGCAGTGGAGAGACCAAACAAAGAACACTAGACTGACTTGAAATTGGGAGGGCACCACATATAAAACAATAATGCTTACATAATATTATCAATCCAGGATAACATTAGTAGAAGGACTCTAGCAAATGTAGAAGGAAAGAAAGATAAAGAAGCATATTTTTAGGCCTGCTTTAGAATCTTGGGTCAACTGTCTGTCTCAGATGCCATCTACTTCTGGCCATGGCCACAGGGGTATCTGAATTTTAGGTTAAGTTCTTCAGTATTTGACTAGTGCAGGAAAGTGTCATAGCTCTCTTCACTTGGGATAGGTGAACCAATAACTTCCTGTAATTTGTTGGCACAAGAGTTAATGAGAAGGACCCAAAGTAGTCCTTTCCAGTGAGACTCCAGGAATCTTTTAATTGGTGCCTATGCCTGATAACCAGACCTGTGGTTCAAACCCACCATCGACTCCTCAGATAGAAGATGAGGCAATCTAATTCTGAAGTCATGGTAGTTAAGGTTGTGTGTTAACTTGACTGGACCATGGTTTTGAGTGGCTTGGCAACTGGATATAGTTTTTTCCATGAGGAGATTGTAATCGCCTCCACTGTGGAATCTGCTGTAAGCAGCTGAGTAGTTGAAGGTGAGTCACCTTTGGGGTGTGGCCTGCTTACAGTTTATATGGAAAAGCTTTGGGAAAGCACTCTAGCTTTTTGACACATTCTGGGCTGTGTTGCCTGCTGATTTTGGGATTGTTCCTGGACTTGAAACAATGGCCTGCCATTTTGCCTCCCGATCTTGGGACTGTGCCATTTTACCTGCCTATCTTGGGGTCAGCAGCAGCAAAGGCCAGTAGCTCTAATATCAGGTGCATCCAGGAGGAGTACCTCCTCTGAAGTGAGTCAACTGGTAGAGAGGAGTTGTGTTAAAGAAGAGCCAAGGACAGCAGACATTGCAGGGGAGCATAAACATTTTTAAAATACCGCAGCACTATATATGCAGTGTTTTTGACTAGTTTGGCTATAGCAGCAACAGCCCTTAGACAAGAAGGAAAACTCTTAGCTAAAGATTCAAAATGCAAGCTGTAGTAACATACTGGTTTCTGATCCATCCATATTCTGGGTCAAAACACCTAAAGCATTTACAAAGCTTTGTAAAAAGGGGAAGATCTAGATTATAACTAGGAAAATCTAATGAAAGTATGTCTGCCAGTGCTTCTTTTAGTTAAATTACAGTTTTCTTATCTTCTGGTGCAATTTGCAAAGGATCCGGTTTGGAAGATTTCAAATATTTGTACATGGGTTGGACTAACAAGGACAAATTAGGAATCTAAGTTTTCAATAGCCACAAAGCCCTAGAAACCCACATGATTGCTTCTTAGTTTTGGGGATGTTGTTGTTGTTGTTATGTGCCGTCGAGTCAGCCCTGACTCATAGCGACCCCTCCTTGGGTTTCCGAGGCAGTATCACTACGGAAGTAGG
>NW_006921922.1:1442795-1460961 GCF_000298275.1 Orycteropus afer afer
AATCCTACTTCCATAGTGATACTGCCTCGGAAACCCAAGGAGGGGTCGCTATGAGTCGGGGCCGACTCGACGGCAAACAACAACAACAACAACCACCTTTGAAATAAATAGCTGGGAGAGACTTTAAAATGTTGAGGCATGACAATCCAGGAAAATGTAGATTTTCTCAGGTGAAGGTAAACAAATATTGGCTCTGAGGATGAACAAGAATATTTAAAAATTTGCTACAAAGATCAATTACAGTAAAATGTATAGCATCTGGGGAAACATTATAAAACAATGAGTGATAATATGGGACTATTGGACACATGGATATAATGATACAGTTAATAGCTCTTAAATCCTGTGCAAATTTCCAGCTTCTGTTGTTAGATTTCTTAACAGGAAGTACAGGGGTGCTACAAGTGCTGGTGAAGGGAACAATGAATCTTTTAGAAAGGAAGTCCTGAATCATAGGGAGCTAATCTCTGGTGGCAGAGTGGATAAAACATTTGACTGCTAACCAAAAAGTTGGTGATTTGAACCCACCAGCCACTCCATGGGAAAAGATGAAGCAGTCTGCCCCATGAAGATCTACAGCATTGGAAGCTATATGCAACAGTTCTACTCTGCATAACAGGTCTCTATAAAGTGTTGAAGAGCAAAGATGTCTCTTTTGAGACTAAGGTGTGCACAACACAAACCATGGTATTTTTCAACCACCTCATAGCATAGTGCCTAAGGCATTTGATTACTTAGGAGAGGCTGGCTATTCAAACCCACCAGCCACTCCTCCAAAGTAAGACTGGGCAATCTACTTCCATAGTGATACTTCCTCCTAAACTCAAGGAGGGGTTGCTATGAATTGGATACAACTTAATTGCAGTGAGGTTTTTTTTTTTTTTTTTCCTATGCATGTGAAAGGTAGACAATGAATAAGAAGACTGAGAGTTGATGCTTTTGAGTTGTCCTGTTGGCGAAGAATACTGAAAGTACCGTGGACTGCCAGAAAAACAGACAATTTTGTCCTGGAGGAAGTGCAGTCATCATGATCCTTGGAAGTAAGAATGGCCAATCTTCATTTCCTCTATTTTGGTTATGTTATCAGAAGGATCCATTTCCCGGAGAAGGATATAATGCTTGGTAAAGGGGGGGGGGGGGTCAGTGATAAAGGGGAAGACCCTCAACAAGATTGATTGGCACAGTGGCTACAATGATGTTCTCAGGCATAGCAAGAATTGTGAGGAGGCGCATGACTGGGCAATACTTCATTCTGTTGTACATAGGATTGCTATGAGTCGGGCTAACTTGATGGCACCTAAGAACAACAACATGAGTTGGAATTGACTAAGTGTCAGTAAGTTTTTTTTTTTCAATTTCTCGCTATCTTCTCGTTAAATGGGGTATTGAAGAAGTCTCAGTAAAGGCTTAGAATTGTCTACCTGAATAAAATGAGTTCTGGGGATAAAACTTATTCCACACTGGTAAATGTAGCCCATAAAGTTTCAGGAATTAATGAAACCATCAGGGGGAAGTAAGTTAGAATATTTAAGTTGTCCTTTCACAATGCTAATTCTTGCCAGAAACAAGCACCTTCCTTCTTTTGAATTTGTTCTAATTAAGATCCCTCATTAGAGGTCTTTGTGTGGTAGAGTCTGGTGGGCTTAATAGTATTTCTTTTTATTTCTGAAAATCGTAAATCACAGACTCATTTAATCAAAAGATCTCAGCCCAACAAATTAACATTAGTGTCAGAGCTAAACAGAAGGGGTGTAAATCTTCAATAGGGCCAAGGGAAATAGGAACAGATTTTGAATGAATTAAAATCTGTTCTTGATTTGAAACACCAATAATTTCTGAAGTTTTAGTGCTCTGGGGTAGGGGCTTTTATAAACACATGAGTTTAGCTGCAGACAATGTAGCTCTAGCGTCAATTAGAAATTTGCAAGATTCTCCAATAATGTACATTGTAGATTCTCATTGCGGGCTATGGGCCACCATAGGAAAAGCCCCTATTGTGCCCTTGGAACCTCCTCATTCCATATCTGATTGAAGGATCTCTAGCTTAAGCTGCCTCTTACTTATAACAATCCTTTTTCCAATGTCTGGGATTCTTGCAGTAATTGAAAATACTAGATTTAATGCTTCCAAAGGGCTTAGATGTATTTTGCTGGTGAGGAGGTTGCACTTCTTGTCATTATAAAGTCATTAATTTATTTGCCTTAGTGGATGTGAAAAAGTTTGGCCAGCTCGGCAATGGGAGCTACTTTCCTATTTAGTTGATGCTTTTTTCTTAGGTAGAAAGTTCAGGTTTTAGCTAAATATAAATACTATATAAGCTCCTTAACCGCAAGAGATGATGATCAATCCGTAAATGTTCAGCAAAGTTTGAAATAATTTAGTCTGTTAATTATACATATTCTTACCTTCATTTTATGCAAAAGTGATTTTTTTCCCCCTATTATTGAAGGAACTCTGGTGGCATGGTGCCTAAGACATTTGACTGTTAATCAGAAGGCTGGAGATTCAAACTGACAGCCACTCCTCAGAAGGAAGGTTGAAAATCTACTTCTGTAGTGATACTGCCTTGGAAACCCAATGAGGGGGTCACTGTGAGTCGAAATCCACTCGGCAGCAGTTGAGTTTGGTTTTTGCTCTATTATTGGAGGAAAAGCCTTTGGAATGTTCTCTAGCAATCTTTTTCTGATAGCCCGAGAATCCTCTAACAGTTCAGTGGCTGTTTTATTTAAGTCTAGAGCTAAACCATCTTTGGGATTTCTCCATTCAGTCTATTCTAAATACATTTAGGACTCTCCAAACATGGTTATCACATGGATTGAAAACAAACAAACAAACACACACAAAAAAAACCCAATGCCATCGAGTTGATTCATAGTAACATCTTTGTGGAAGTAGATTGCCCGGTCTTCCTACTGCAGAGTAGCTGGTGGGTTTGAAACGCAGATCTTCTGGTTGCCTTAGGCACTGTGCCAACAGAGCAAAGTTGATACAGAACAGGAAGTTCAGGCTAGTAAGCTTCAACAAGGATTTTAAATTCCTCAGCACATTTGTAAGGATCCTCACATAGATTTGGATAAACTGTAGCAATTTTATGTAATTCTGAGTGTGTCCATGGAGGAAAAGTAATATGGGGAGGCTTCTCAATATCTACACTGGGATAGACTTTGAAAGGTATTTCAGGAATAATCTTTATGTTTTCATCAGGTTCTTTTAGAGGAAAATGTAAAGTCAAGCAAAGTATTAGTACAGGAATCTTTAGTAATATCAGAGAAGCAAGGAGGCAGAAAAGGATACAAAAGAATGGTGACTGCCAAGGAGCAAATAGTCCCAAGTCAGCTTGGAGAGTTGAAACAAAAATCTGGAATTATAGTTCCTTATTTTGTTTAGTCACTTTTGAAACATTACCCTTAGAGAATAAATTTTACTCACGTTGTGTCTTCTAGAAGCTTCAAAAATCCAATTTAAAAAAGCATCCCGTTGTTTCTGTTTAATTCAGAAGGCTTTCTTGTCTAATTTATTGCACAGAAAATTTAAATAATTCAAAAAAACTAAACGGTGGACACATATCTCCACCTTGTCCTTAGTGAGAAATTTCAAATAGGTATAAACAGGGAGCAGAGGCA
Organism: Orycteropus afer afer; assembly: GCF_000298275.1. Lineage (NCBI taxonomy): Eukaryota > Metazoa > Chordata > Mammalia > Tubulidentata > Orycteropodidae > Orycteropus > Orycteropus afer. Next base: position 1,446,419 of record NW_006921922.1, read on the forward strand.
GAATGTTTGTTCAAGTATCAGGCAGAAGTCCTAGAAGGGGAATTTCACGTAGTGCCTAAGGCACTTGACTGCTAACCAGAAGGCTGGCGGTTCAAACCCACCAGCCACTCCTCCGAAGGAAGGTTGGGCAATCTACTTCCATAGTGATACTGCCTTGGCAACCCAAGGAGGGGTTGCTATGACTCGGGGTCGACTCAACGGCAAATAAAAACAACCACAACATATGCCAGTTGGACAGGTAGCTGTCTTCTACATTTCTTGGTGTAGACGACTGACTACATCCAGCAGTGCATCCATTTGCTGAAACATCTCAATCCGTATCCTGTTGTAGTTTTGTGCCATCCAGTCAGACCAACTCATAGCGACCGCTCCTTGGGTTTCCAAAGCAGTATCACTACAGAAGTAGATTGCCCAACCTTCCTTCTCAGGAGCAGCTGGTGGGTATGAACCACCCGCCTCCTGGTTAGTAGTCAAGTGCCTTAGGCACAATGCTACCAGAGCTCCCGATTGGTATCCTAGAGCCTTAATTTTTGGTAATGCCTTCAATGCAATTTGGACTTCTTCCTTCCATATCATTTGTTATTGGCCATATGTCACCTTTTGAAATGGTTAAACATCAACTAATTATTTCTGGTACAGTGAAAGTGTATGTATTCCTTCCATCTTCTTTTGGTGGAATTTGTCATTTAATATTTTGCCCATGGATTCCCCCAATACAACAATTCAAAGCTTGAAGCGTTTTGCTTTTTTTCCCCCATGTCTTTCAGATTGTGAAATGCTGAACATGTTTTCCCTTTTGGTTTTCTAACCCCAGCTCTTTGCACATTTCATTATAATTCTTTACTCCTAAAAAAAAAAAAAAAAAAAAAAAAATTCACTGCCACTGAGTCAAATCTGACTCACAACCTCTCCTTGGTTTTCCGAGATGGTATCTCTATGGAAGTAGGCCCAGCCTTCCTTACGAGGAGTGGCTGGTGGGTTAGAACCACCAGGCTTCTGGTTAGCAGTCAAAAGTCTTAGGCACTATGCTACTCCTAGCATCCTTAAATTATTCCTTATTGAGAAGGTGCACATTCTTTGATTTTGGGAAATGATAGTCTTAGTATTAACAAAAAACAAAGTCATAATGAATGGTAGTATTCTTTACTACTGCCAACAAAAAATTAACAACTGATTTTTCTGCTCCCCTTCTTTTTCACCTCAGACATAAGCAATTTCATATGAGCATATTGTATAAAATTTTATGCAAATATGTCAATTTTACACATTCCTGTTTCAATGTCAAGTTCAGAGCTACAATCACAGGTATTTTCTAGTGCTGCAGTTGTCAATAATGGTATCAAGATGATGATGTTACATAATTTGTGATGAGAATATTTAAAGAAAAAAACTCTGGGCATGTAGTGGTTAAGACATTCAGCTGTTAACTAAAAGGGGAGTTGTTCAAACCCACCAGCCTCTCCACAGAAGAAAGATGAGGCAGTCTCCTGTAAATATTTACAGCCTTGGAAGCCCAATGTAGATTGCTGTGAATTGGAATCAACTTGATGGCAGTGAGTTTGGTTTGGGGGGATTTAAAGCACTGATTTTTCTCAATTAATTTACTTTGGAAAATAAATAAATAAATTAAGGTGTAATGTAGTTATCCCTATCATAGCATTATGTTCACTGGTATTTGTGTATTTATAAATTACTGGGTAAGAGTAGGCTCTCTTGGGGAATTTACTGACCTCCTATATAAGTTCATAGGAGCTCTGGTGGGGTACTGCCTAAGGCATTTGACTACTTACCAGAAGGCTGGCAGTTCAAACACACAAGCCACTCCTCGGATGGAAGATTGGGCAATCTACTTTCGTAGAGATACTATCTCAGAAACCTAAGGAGGGGTTGCTATGAATCGAGACAACTTGAGGGTAGTGAGTTTGGTTTGGTAAATAAGTTCATGGTGGTATCTTTGTGATGGAACCATCATATCTCAATGTAATTCTACAGAAAAAAATAAATAAATAAATAAGTGATGAGGACTGCTGAACTAAAGAAATTATTGCTCCTTGTTAAAAATACACACTCAGTATCCTTATTAAGGAAAATCGCTACACATATTCACTAATATTAATGGAAGCCTGTTAAACAATTCCCAGGGACCTAAGAGGTAAATCAACTGCTTAGGTTCAATAAAACATAGGTTGAAAATTGTTCTGTTGCCTGGTTGATCACAGTCTACTCGCGCAGCCTGCTTTAGAGGAAATGAAGATAAGTTGTGGCAAAGCACAGTCAGGATTAATAATGTCAAGGATAAATTCACACATATTGTTTGGAAATGGCTAACATTTAATAATAAGAAAACTGGCTGAACTAGGATAATGAAAATCTTCTAAATAGAAATATATTGATACCATAAAAATGGAAAACTGATTTACCTGTTTGTGATTCATAAATCCCACTGCCCTTTGATAAAAAAATCTCCTAGCCTTGTTTTGTCACATTTTTAGTTCAGGTAAACTAAAATGCATACCATTAGCCAAGTACTACATAACATTAACAGATCAGAGTTTTAGATGCATAATAGTCATAAGAGGTCCAATAAATTGTGGGTAGAGGGAACTTTGAACAGGCCATCTTCTTGCTCTTCTAAATATAATGTTTTAAGATCAGAGTGCATATCATAGGAAACCAATAAATTAGAAAATGATGCTATTTAACTTCACCAAATAATGTGTGGACAAATTTATAGTTCAGTTCCTTGAAAATCTGTCTTATTTAGCCTGCTATTTTGTGTAATATTTTAATAACCAGAAGCTAATGGGGAATATAAAGCATGAGAGGCCAAGAAAGATTCAAAAATTTCCTTTGTTTTATTTATTAATGCCTTATGTGATATCATTCTTATTTTTTTCAAAATACAGCACTTGTTAACGTTATAGTAATTATCACATGGAATTGGGCAGTTAAAAGTGGCAGATAATTGCATGATAAATAACTAGTGAAACCACCCTATTAAGAGATGATTGGCAAGATAAGTTCAGGAATGAGTTGTCATTTGGTCTAAACTCTGTCTGCAAATTGCTGAATGCCCCCAAGAAAATGCAAGGCTAAATATTGTGTGTGTGTATATATGTATGTATATATATATATATATAAATGCTAGTTTACCTGAACACACATGGAAAGCATTTACCATTCCAAATCATGTTAATGATTTATCTAGTCAAGCATCATTCCTAGTTCAGTGGTTAGTTTGAGTTTTAGCATCAAATCAGGGAGGGGAGAGGCATCTTTCTAATCCTTTTTTAACCATTGTTATGTGGGAATATATTCTATTTAAACTAGATAGGAGAAAGATGAATTCATTGTTACTAAGACTTGACAAGGAGCTCTAGTAGCGTAGTGCCTAAGGCACTTAACTGCTAACCCGGAAGCCTGGCGGTTCAAACCCACCAGCCACTTCTCAAAAGGAAGGCTGGGGAATCTACTTCCATAGTGGCACTGCCTTGGAAACCCAAGGAGGGATCGCTGTGAGTCGGGTCTGACTTGATGGCACACAACAACAACAAAGACTTGACAGGAGTAAGTTTACTTTTTGTTTTAATTTTACCTCGAAGACCTACTTTTTTGTTTGTTTTATCTAGCATTGTTACTGATAGCAACAACATAAAATAATAAAAACAAACAAGAAACACAAAAGTCAACAGACTCCATCTGTCATATATCAATAGTCTAATGTTAAGTAAGCATAAAGTAATTTCAATAGTCAAGAAATATTTTTTATTTATGTGGCATTTTTTTAAGTTACATATTTTTGTTTTTTATTAGTTAATCCTCATTACCTGTCCATACGGTAAATGCTTTTCAATTCCAGTTAAGAACACAGTAATTTTTTACATGTAAATAATACTGGCTGGTATATTTGGTATATTATCATAAAATTTCAGGATTGCATTAGTAGTCATATGATGACTCAACACCTATTAAGTTATTATTCATTGTGTGGCTGAAAAACTCTTGAGAAGGCTTACTCATTGTTACCCTCAGGCAATTCATTTAATTTAAACTTGAATCTTGATAGTTTTTATTCTTTGTTTTAAATTTAACCTACCCACTAATTAATGTTGCTCTTTCTTGTTTTAGAACGTGTAAACTTGCTTTTAAATAATAGGATTTCATTTTAATTGGCATTTTAACGTAATGAAATATTTCAGATATATAAAAAGAATACTAGGTATGGATAGATAAATAGATCTCTAATTAATACTCTCTACTTACCACTCACCTTAGGAGTGAAATACTATATTACAAATGTAATTAAACGACCCTCAATACATTTGCTTAATTTTCTCCTTTCCTTTCAAAAGTACCTACTGTCCAGAATTACATATGTATCATTTGTATGCATTTCTTCATGGTATTACCTTATACATAGTTCTCTTTAAGCAATAAATTAAATTTTTAACTTATTTAAATTAATGTAAATGTAATCACACACAATACAACTTACTCATTTGATTGAATTACATTTGTGAGAATCACAAATATGTGTGTATATATATATATATATATATATATATATATATATTGTTGTTGTTATTTGCTGTCGAGCTGGCCCCGACTCATAGAGATCCCTCCTTGGGTTTCCGAGGCAGTATCACTATGGAAGTAGGATTGCCCAACCTTCCTTCCGAGGAGTTTTTTTTTTTTTTTACTCCTTTTTATTTCTGTGTCACCTTCAGTGTTTTTCAATTTTCTTTGTTAATGTGTGACATGGACACTGAAAAGTACACATATCATATTCATACAGCTCAGTGAATATTCGTAAATTAAAACATTCGTGTAACCAGAACCAGATCAATATTAGAACATTACCCCACCTGAGAAACACTCCTTGTGTCCTCTCTGCTCACATTCCCCACAAGGGCAACCACTATTCTGACTTTTACTACTACAGTGGAGTATGACCTAGTTTTGAACTTCATATAAATGGAATCATATCATATGTATTCTATTGTGTCTAACTTATTTTGCTCAACTATGTCTGTGAGACGTATCTCTTTTGCTTCTTGCAATTTTAGAGTATTCATTCTCTAAATATTTTTCCAAATTGGCTACCTTTAGGTCCAAAAGTATCTTTTTAAAAATCAACTTCATAAAATGAAGATAGTTTTTATGGGTATAGAAAGAAAAGATTCAAAAGCCTATAAATTTTACCCCACGTCATTCAAACTTTTGTCACCATATAAGATATCTGAACACAGTGTGGATCACACTTTTGTTTTTATTTTATTTTATTTTTATTTCTTGTATATTGCTTTGCTTCTTTTGTATATAAGCTTTTTCAGGATTTTTGTTTGTTCACTAATAATAAAAATTAATAGATGTCATTAATATATGTCCTATATAGGTAGTTTACTGTTAATACTATCCAGCAAGCAAAATAATACTTTCTGCTATTTAGTGATTTTTAAAATTGCTTATTTGATTATTGGGTATCTTCCAGTTGAATAACTCTTCCTCAAAAATAAATAATAAATAACCTGTTGCTAAACTCCATGTTTCTTATCTTTTCCTTTAAAATTTCATTCTCTTTCATCTCTTCCTTCAAGTAGAATTTCACACTTTTCTCCTTTGCTTGATTTATTTACATTTCAGTAGTATTTGTTTCATTATTTCCTACTCCTGTCAAGTATTCCTTTAAAAATGTATTTTTAAAATATTTTATATGTTTACTTTTAAAATAGTTCTTATGTTTTCTTAAATTGATCTTTTCTTTATATTTAGTTTGTAAGTCCAATAACCCTGAGAATACATAATTATTTTTTTACTTCTTGTTCTTTTTTTTATTTCAATGAAAATTTAGCTCAGATTGGAGATTGGTCTCATCTCTTACAGTCTGTCTTAGTCTGGTTTCATTAGAGGAGCAAAAACAGTGAAACATCGCTAGCTAAATAGATAGTAGGATTTGCTTCAAGGAAATGGCTAACTTAATTGAATGGACTGAAAATCTCAAATCCATAGGTATGGTAGGAGGCTAGTGATATTGATCTCTGCTGGCTCATAAAGTTGTGAGAGCAGATGAATCCAAATCTACAAGTCAGGCAGCAGTCTGGGAAGTTCTTCAGATTTATACTCAAAGAACTGAACATTAGATAGCAAGAAAATTACAGCCTCAAAAGATAGAGCAAGCTTTGTCAGAACCTCCATTTAGATACTTGAGGCAACTGACTAGGTGTTCACATCAGATCACAAAATGCAAAGTGATTACACAGTGTCTGCAAAACCATTGAGAATCATACCCTAGCCAATTTTCCATATAATGTTCACTATCATACAGTTGTTTTTCTTTTTCTGTTTATGTTTATAAATTAAGATCTAGATTGTTTTGTATAGGTAGCTGGCAAGGGATTAGACTCTATCAGCAATTGTGTACATCACTTTTTGTTTCCAACATATGTATATAAATCAACATTCAGATTTCCAATGAATATCTCCAACTTAACATTTACCATCTGTTTGGTTACCAGTGAAACTCTAACAGAAATGTCAAAAGTGGGGTGGCTTTAACAAACAGTAGTTTATTCTTTTACAAATTTGAAGCCTAGAAGCCAAGTTCAAAGTGCCAATTCTATGGGCTTGGTGAAAGTCCCTCAACCTTGGGCTTCAGCTCTGGCTCTTGCTCCCGGCCCACAGGAGCAAGAGGCATCTCTTAGCTCAGGCAGCTCCTGGCTGCTAAGTCTGACAAACCCAAGGTTGACAAATAAAATGTCACAGTCCTAAGATAACCAAACAACATGTCAGGACACTAGTTCAAGTCCAGAAACAGTCCTAAGATTGGCAGGAAACTTGGCAGGCTGTTGAATGAAGACTTGGCTACGTGCAGGGTCCAAGCCTGCTCAAAAGCTGCCGAGACCTTTCTCAATGCATTTCCTAAGGAGTCCTAGTGGCATAGTGCCTAAGGCATTTGACTGCTACCAAAATATTGGTGGTTCAAACCCACCAGCCACTATATGAAAGGAAGACTTGGAAACCTACTTTCATAGAGATACCACCTCAGAAACCCAAGGAGAGGTCACTATGAGTCAGAACCTGCTTGATGGCATTGAGTTTTGTTTTGTTTTGTTTTGTTTTCTTTTTTAAAAATACATACTGGAAACAGTCCACATTCCTAAGGCAACTTCTCAGTTGTTTCAGTCAATTCCACCATGGAGTTGATGGCCATTCTCATCAAGGGAATAACTACATGCAGCTGCCCAGCCACTCAAAACCAGGCCCAGCCAAGTTGACATATAACCTTAACTACCACACCATCCAAACACATTCCTCCTTTTGTTTCCAATATTACCCAAGACAGGGATCTAGGAAAGAGACAAGATGGCATCCTACTAACACACTCCCACCCAACCACTCTTCAACAAAGATTAAGGGAAACACAGGGAAATAGATACAAATGATGAGCCTAGAATTATGAACATCTAAGCACTGATGGAGGAGCTCTGGTAGTGTAGTGCCTAAAGCATTTGGCTGCTAACCAGAAAGCTGGTGGTTTGAGCCTACCAGCCACTCCTCAGAAGGAACATGGGGCAATCTACTTCTGTAGGGATACTGCCTCGGAAACCCAAGGAGGGGATGAATTGGATGAATTGAATTTGACTTGATGGCAGTGAGTTTGGTTTGGTTTAAGCTATGATGGCATAGTGCCTAAGGCATTTGACTGATAGCCAGAAGGTTTGTAATTCAAAACCACCAGCCCCTCTGTAGAAGAAAGAGTAGGTAATCTACTTCCCTAAAGATTTACCACCTCGGACACAAAGGAGGTCATTATGAGTCAGAATTGACTTGATGGCAATGAGGTGTTTTTTGTTTTGTTTTGTTTTGTTTTTGTTAATGAGAAGATAAAGTATTAGACTGAGTGAAGACAGGAAATGGAATGAGTTCAGTGACTAGGTAAGGGGGGGGGGAAGCCAGCCTGGCCCAAAGGGAAGCCATTACAAATACAATCTAGGACATGGAACCCACTGGCATTAAAGACATAGAGTAGGCAGATGAGGAGGATTTGAAAGTGAACTAAAGCCACACATGTGGGAGAAGATCGTATAGGAAAATGGGTCAGACCTCCCATAGCTTAACTTGCCTCACAGTCCAGGAGGGAGTAAGCGAAAAGAAAGAAAAACCCTCCACAAATAAAGCAAACCCAAAATCAGACCCATAGCAGTTCCAACTCTCAGCAGTCCTTTTTAGCATGAAGTGGACTGGCATCCTGGGGTCTCTGGACTTGCTGATCTTCATGGAAAAGGGCAACACTTTCTCCTGCAAGGTAGCTGATGAGTTTGAACTACAGGGCTTTGATTTACAGACAAACATCACCCTCAGCAAGTCACTCCAAACAGACCCATGGCCCCAAACTGTCCTTCTCTCATGCCTGTATTACTGGCTGATTTGTCCACACTAAGCACAAAAAACAAGCTTAAGCTTTCTTTCCTGAAGGTGACTTCTTAGGCCAATCATCTTTCACCTGTGCAGGTGTGCACTCTGGTGTATGAGCAGACTCTGCCACAACAACCTGCTCCCAGGGCCACGGAATGACCATAACTAGAAAAGTCCCTTCTCAATTACTTTATCCTTCTTTTATTTTTCTACTTTCCTCTTTCCCATTTTTTCTCCCTTTCTATCTCATCGTTTACCCCTCTACCTCTTCTTCTTCTTTCATTCTTATCAAACCTTCCCCTTTTAATCCCCCACTTTTGTTTTTCCTCTTTTTCTTATGTTCCTTTTCCCCTATATCTCATCTTCTGTTTTTATTCTATCTTTTCATCCTTTCTATCTTTTCCTCTTCTCCTTTTTTTTTTTTTAATCTTTATTTTTCTTGACTTATCCAATGAGAGAAACATATTAACTCTCCACTAGTCAGTCATATCTACTACACCAATGACCACACCAAATAGATGAGTAAAACCAGTAGCTTTTGTGCTGCAGGATCAACAACAGATGGTGAACAACACCTGCTTAGTCCAACTGCAATTTCATTTCATGACAGAGACCTGCACTCTCTTATTCACCAGTTATTCAACCAACACAGAGAAAACTAGAGAGTGACCCAGTACAGCCAGTATAGCCAAGCTAACAACCAAAGGAGCACAGTAGCTCCACACTTCCTGATATATTAAAGCAAAGTAAAACATAAAACCAGTGAGAAACAAATCAGCATATAACCAACAAATAAAGACAACAACTTCACAACATCTAGGAGACAACAGACAACTCAACTCAAATCAAAAAACAGGACAAGACAGTAGAAACAAGTGTCTAAACCAGAGAATGAGGAAATCTTCATGAGGAAGAACAAATAATAGAACTACCTGACAAGGAATTATATATATATATATATGTGTGTGTGTGTGTGTGTGTGTGTGTGTACATACACACACACACATATACATATGTATATATTTATAAAGGTGATCTCACAGAATGTGGAAATTATCAAACAATATCATTAATATTGCACACAAGTAAGATCTTACTGAAAATAATTCATAAACAGTTGCAGCAGTATATTGACAGAGAACTTCCAGAGGCACAAGTTGGATTCAGAAGAGGACATGGAACAAGGGATATCATAGCTGCTGTCAGATGGATCTTGGCTCAAGACAAAGAATACCAGAAAGATGTTTACTTGTGTTTTATTGACTATGCAAAGGCATTTGATTGTGTGGATCATGACAAATTATGGATAACATTGAGAAGAATGGGAATTTCAGAACACTTGATTGTACTCATGAGGAACGTGTACCTTCACCAGGAGGCTGTCGTTCAAACAAAAAAGGGGGACACTACATGGTTTAAAATCAGGAAGGGAGTGCATCAGGGTTGTATCCTTTCCCCATACTTATTCAATCTCTATGCTGAGCAAATAATCCAGGAAGCTGGACTATATGAAGAAAAACGTGGCATCAGGATTGGAGGAAGAATCATTAACCACTTGCTATACACTGATGACACAATTCTGCTTGCTGAAAGTGAGGATGACTTGAGGCCCTTACTGATGAAGATTTAGGAACACAGTCTTCAGTATGGATTACATCTCAATGTAAAGAAGACAGAAATCCTCACAACTGGACCAATAAGCAACATCACAATAAATGGAGAAAAGATTGAGGTTGTCAAAGAATTCACATTTCTTGGTTCTACAATTGAGGCCAGTGGAAGCAGCAGTCAGGACATTAGATGATGTGTAGCACTAGGCAGGTTGGCTGCAAAGGAACTCTTTCAAGGGCTGAGGAATAAGGATGTCTCCCTGAGAACTAAGGTGCGCCTGACACAGGCCATGATATTTCCAATCACCTGGTATGCATGTGAGAGCTGGACAATGAATAAGGAAGACCAAAGAAGAGTTGATGCTTTTGAGTTGTGGTACTAGAGAAGAATGCTGAAAGTACCATGGACTGCCAAAAGAACTAAGAATATGTCCCGGAGGAAGTGCAGCTGAGATGCTCCTTGGAAGCGAGGATGGCCAGACTTCGTCTCACCTATTTTGGTAATGTTGTAAGAGGGGACCATTCCCTGGAGAAGGATGTCATGATTGGTAAGGTGGATGGTCAACTAAAGAGGGGAAGGCCTTCAACAAGATGGATTGACATGGTGGCTGAGAATGGGCTCAATTATAGAAGGGATCATGGAGGTGGTGTGGGATCAGGCAGTGTTTTGTTCTATTGTGCATGGAGTCATTATGAGTCAGAAGCAACTCAACAGCACCTAACAACAACTGCAATATAGATAGATAGATAGATAGATAGATAGATAGATATAGATATAGATATAGATATAGATAGATACATATATATTTATAAGGTCCTTCCAAGTTATGGTAGTTAAGTTGTGTGTCAACTTGTGTGGGCTTGGTATAGAGTGTTTGGGAAGCTGGATGTAGTATTCCCCATAGAGAGCCTGGTAATCAACCTCATGGTAGACTCTACTGGAGCAGTGAGTAGCTGCCTTAGGAATGTGGTCTTCTTCCAAAATATAAGAAGCAGCTTTGAGGAAGGTCTTGAGCTTTATGGCATGCTTAAACACTGCATGTAGCAGCTTGTAATGTTGCCTGTCAACCTTAAGACTATTTCTGGATTTGAACTAGTGTCCTTCTATGTTGTTTCATAATAGTGGGACTGTGATATTTTATTTTTCAACCTTAGATTTGTCAGACTCAGCAGCCAGCAGCTGCCTGAGTGAAGAGACACCTGCAGCTTGAGTCGGCTGGGAACAGGAAGCAGACCTGAAGCCCAAGGTCAAGTGCACTTCACTCAAACCCTAGAGCATGGTACTTTGAAATCAAATTTCTAGCCTCCCAAAGTGTAAGAGAATAAATTCCTATTTGTTAAAGCCACCTATTTGTAGTATTGTCTGTTAGAGTCTCTAGAGAACTAAAACACAAGTGCTCAAGAAAACCATAAACAGAAACAACAAGAAGACAGACGATACCAAAGAAGAATTAAGGAAAAATCATTCAAGAGCAAAATGACAAAATGAACAATTAGAAATCATACAGAAATAAGAACTAGAAATCAGGATGATGAACAATAAAATTAAGGAGATACATAACACATTTGAAGAATGAAAGAGGAGACTCGAACTGGCTGAAGAATGCATTTTCCAGGTAGAAGACAAATCTCTTGATAACAGCTAGTATGAGGAAAATCAGAACAAAAGAATTAAGAGAAATGAAGAAAACCTAAGACTTATTTGGGATGATACGAAAAGAAATAACATACCACTGACTGGAATTCCAGAGCAAGAGGAGATTAATAAAACCACTGAGAAAATTGGTACATACTTGCTAACAGAATACTTTTCCTATATTATGAAAGATGAAAATATATTGACCTAAGAAGCTCAATGAACCCCATATAAGGTAGGCCAAAAGAGAAAAGCACCAATGCATACCATGGTCAAGCTTTCCAAAACCAAAGATAAAGAAACAATCTTGAAAACAGCCTGGGGAAAATGAAATGTTACCTATAATGGACAACCAATAAGACTCAGATCTGTTTTCTCAGCAGAAACCAATCAGGCAATAAGTCAATAAAACCACATACATAAAACTTGAAGGAGAAAAACGGCCAACCAAGAATTATATATCCAGCCAAAGTGTTCCTCAAATATGAGGGTGAAAGTCAGACATTCTCAGACAAACAGCAATTAAGGGAATTTGTGATAACTAGGCAAACCTCACAAGAAACACTGAAGGGCATTCTTCCAACAGAAAGCCAACAGTGGAAAACAACAAATTAAAAAGAAGACACTTGACTTCACCACCTACAAACCAACACACATACAGAATTTCAAAACTAAAATAAGCTCAGGTGAGTTATGAAGATGGCAGACTAGACAGATGAACTACACAGATCCTCTTCAACAAAGAAAAGGGAAACCAACTAACACAGATACAGAAAATAATCCTGGAGCCCTGAGGTTTGAAAGGAAGGATACAGAGTGGACTAAACTCCAACTGGTAGAAGAACCTGCATGAAAACACCAAAAAAGGAGACATATGGAGCTATGGTCTGTCAGAAACCCTGATGACACAGAGAGCTTAGGTATTGCCACATGGTGTTAGGACCTAAGAATTAACCTAAAAATTGGCCCTGCTAGCCAGGGGCAATATGGAGGACTGCACTGGTGGCTGGTGAATAAAAGAAGAAGAAGCAAAGAGAGAGATGGGCTGAGCTGTGAATTTTGGCTGTCTAAAGGGTACAACCATTTTGAATGTTTACAAGCAGTTTGGCCATTTTAGATATTTAAAACAACAGCTTTCTCTCAGATTCCAGGGACAAATATTTAGCAAATACTAAAACAACAGCAAAATAGGAAATGACAGCAGGTTTCATAAACATAATGAACTCAGCACAGAAAATTATATGGAACCAAGAAGTCAGGAACACCATGGAAAATCACATAACAAAATGACAGCAACCAATTCATACTCATCGATAATTACACTGAATGTTAATGGATTAAATGCACCACTCAAGAGACAGAGAGTTGGAGACTGGATAAGAAAACATAACCCATCAATATACTGACTACAAGAGACACACATTAGAGACAAAGACAAAAATAGACTAAAAATCAAATGTTGGGAAAAGATATATCAAGCAAATGGCAACTAAAAAAGAGAAGAGTGGCAGTATTAATTTCTGATCAAATTGACTTTAAGACAAAAAACACCATAGGAGACAAGGAATGACATGTTTAAATGATCAATTGAACAAGAAGATATAACCAGGATGATTATCTGTGGAACCAATGAAAGAGCCCCAAAATACATAAATCAGACTTTAATGGAATTGAAAAGGCAAAGAGATGACTCCACCATCATAGTAGGAGACATTAATACACCATTTTCAATGAAAGATAGAACAACTGGAAAGAAACTCAACAAAGACACAGAAGAGCTAAACAATACAATCCATCAACTTGACCTTAAAGACATCTACAGAACACTTCACCTAACAACAGCACAATATACATTATTTTGCAGTGCACATGGAACATTCTCCAGGATAGACCATATGTTAGGCCATAAAGCAAACCTTAATAAATTTAAAAACATTGAAATACTGCAAAGCATCTTCTCAGATCACAATGTTATAAAATTAGAAGTCCACATTAGGAAGATCAACAGAAAAAGCAAACACACGGAAACTGAACAACACCCTTCTTAAGAATGACTGGGTCATAGAAGAAATGAAAAATGAAATTAAAAATTTCCATGAATGAAGTGAGAATGAAAACACAACATACCAAAATTTTTAGGACACAGCAAAAGCAGTGAGCAGAGGCCAATTGATAGCAATAAATGCACACATCAAAAAGAAGATAGAGCCAAAATCAAAACTTAAACCAATATCTCCAACAATTAGAAAAAGAACAGCAAGAAAAGTCCAGTCACCAGAAGAACAGAAATAGTAAAGATTCAAGCAGAAAATAGAAAGACAATGGAAAAAAATCAACAAGATTAAAAGTTGGCTTTTTAAAAGATTAACAGAATTGACAAACCATTGGCAAATTTAACAAAGGAAAAGAGGGAGAGAATACAAATAGAACAAATAAGAAATGAAAGGGGTGACATCACTACTAAACCAAATGAAATACAAAAGATAATATCAGGATACTATGAAGAATTGTATTTCAACAAATTCAAAAATGTGGAAGAAATAGATTTCTAGAAACACACTACTTACCTAAACTAACACAGGATGAGGTGGAAAAGTTGAATAGGTCTGTAATAAAAGAAGAAATTGAACATTTCATTAAAAAAAGAAAAAAATTACCAACAACAACAAAAAAAAGCCCTGGCCCAGACAGTTTCACTAGAATATTCTACCAAACACTCAGAGAACTGACACCAATCCTTCAAACTATTCCACAACATAGAAAAAGATGGAATCCTCCCAAATTCATTTTATGAAACAGGTATAACCTTGATACCAAAACCAGGCAAAGTCTTCACTTCAAATGAAAACTACAGACCAATATCTCTCATGAATATAGATGCA
>NW_006921922.1:1461357-1463419 GCF_000298275.1 Orycteropus afer afer
CTTCTATTCAACATTGTACTGGAAGTCCTAGCCAGGGCCATAAGGCAAGAAAGGGAAATCAAAGGCATCCAGATTGGTAAGGAAGAAGTCAAACTATCCTTATTTACTAATAATATGATCCTATACCAAAAAACCCAAGAGACTCAGTAAAAAAATCTATTGGAACTAATTGAGAGATTTAGCATCGTGACAGGATACAAGATCAACATCCAAAAATCAGTTGGATTCCTCTACACCACCAAAGAGATTGCTGAAAAAGAAATAAGGAAATAAATACCCTTTACAATAACTACCAAAAAAATTTTAAATACTTGGGGATAAATTATACAAGGGACACAAGAGACCTGTACCAAGAAAACTGTAAAAGACTACTTTAAGAAACCATAAGAGATTTACATAAATGGAAGAACATACCATGTTCATGGATAGGAAAACTGAACATTGTGAAAATGTCAATTCTACCTGAAGCAATCTATACATTCAATGCAATCTCAATCCAGATCCCATCACCATTCTTCAAGGAAAAAGAATGGAATGGAAAAACCAACCACTAATTTAATATGGAAAGGAAAGAGACCTTGGAAAAGCAAAGTACTACTGAGGGGTTCACTGGAGAATTCTATAAAATGTTCCAAGAAGACCTGACATCTGTAATCCTCAAACTATTAAAAAAAAAAAAAAAACCTCACTGTTTTTGAGTCAGTTCCAACTCATAATGACTCCTCCTTGGCTTTCTGAAGTGATATCTCCATGGAAGTAGATTACCCACTCTTCCTTCCAAGGAGTGGCTGGTGGGTTTGAACCATCAGCCTTTTGGTTAGTAGACAAATGTCAGAGCTTCTCAAACTATTGCAGAACATAGAAAATTATGCAATACTTTCAAACTCATACTATGAAGCAAATATAACCCTGATATCAAAATGAATGTTGTTATGTGCCATTGAGTTGGACCCGACTCATAGAGACCCCTCCTTGGGTTTCCAAGGCAGTATCACTATGGAAGTAGATTGCCCCATCTGCCTTCCGAGGAGTGGCTGGTGGGTTTGAACCACCAGCCTTCTGGTTAACAGTCAAGTGCCTTAGGCACTATGCTAAATAGGAGCTCTGGTAGCATAGTGCCTAAGGTTCAAACCCACCAGTCACTCCTTGGAAGGAAGATTGGGCAATCCTACTTCTGTAGTGATACTGCCTTGGAAACCCAAGGAGGGGTTGCTATGAGTCAGGGCCGACTCGATGGCAAACAACAACAACAACATCAAAACGAAGCAAAGACAGTACTAAAACGGAAAATTACAGACAAAAATTCCTCATGAGTATAGCTGCAAAAATCTTCAACAATATTCTAGCCAACAGAATCCAATACCATATTGATCTGGTTACCTAGTGCTGCTCTGACAAGGATATAACACAAATGGGATGGCTTGAACAAATAGGAGTTTATTCTCTTTCAGTTTGGGAGGCTGCAAGTCTGAGTTCAAAGTGCCAGGCTCCAGGGGCTGTGTGCACCCCCTCGACCTTGGGCTTCAGCTCTGCCTCTTGCTCCCAGCCCAATGAAGCTAGAGGCATCTCTTCATTCAGGCAGCTATTGGCTGCTGAGGCTGATAAGCCCAAGGTTGACAAATAAAATGGCATAGTCCTGATGTTACCACACGACATGGCAGGCCGTTAATTCAAGTCGCAAGGTGGACAAAGCATGACAGGCTGCTGAACAATGACATGGTTACATGCAGGGTTCCATTGTGCCATAAGCTAGAGACCAGTCCTAAAGCTGCTGCTTATACATGGGAAGAAGATCACATACCCAAAGTAGCTAATCAACTGTTTGTGGTAGATCCAACCATGGAGTTGATTGCCAATCTCATCATGGGAAAAAATTACCACCTGCTGCCCAGCCACTCATCCAGTCCCAATCAAGTTCACATACAACTTTAACTACCACACATATCAAAAAAAAAAAATACAACATGACCATGAGAAATTTGTTCTTGTATTTTCTTCCAAAATTCTTGTAAGGTTTTTTTCTGTGTTTTCTTTGGTCTGTCTCTCAATCCTTTGAAGATAC
>NW_006921922.1:1464761-1476490 GCF_000298275.1 Orycteropus afer afer
GGTTTCCCTTTTCTTTGTTGGAGAGGGTCTGTGCAGTCTTTCTGCCTAGTCTTCCATCTTGCCGGAACTTCTCCTTCCATCTTCTTTTGATGTTTCCTGCATCATTCAGTATTTGGCCATAAAATCTTTCAATATTGCAACTCAAATCTTAAATTTTTTCCTCAGTTCTTTCAGCTTGAGAAATCCTGAGTGTGTTCTTCCCTTTGGTTTTCTGACTACAGGTCTTTTCACCTTTCATTATAGTAATTGATTTTGTCTTTTTGAGGTGCTCTTTGAAATCTTCCTTTCAGCTTTTTCTTTTTCTTGTCATTTCTTACATTTGGTTTAGCTACTCTTCACTCATAGTCAAGTTTCAGAACCTCTTCTGACATCTGTTTTGGTCTTTTCTTCCATTCCTGTCTTTTAAACGATCTTTTGCTTTCTTCATAGATGATGTTCTTGATGTCCTCCCATAATTGTTCTAGTTTTTGGTCATTGTTGTTCAATGCATCAAATATATTTTTCAGATGGTCTCTAATTTCAGAAGGGATATAATCAGGGTCATATTTTGATTCTTGTGGACTTGTTTTAATTCTCTTCAACTTCAAGTTGAAGTTGTATATCAGCATTTGATGGTCTGCCCACAGTCAGCTCCTGGCCTTGTTTAGTCTGAAGATATTGAGCTTTTCCATCACCTCTTGCCATAGATGTAGTTGATTTCATTCCTGTGTACTCCATCTGGTGATGTCCATGTGTATAGCCACTGTCTGTGTTGTTGAAAAACAATATTTGCAATGAATAAGTTGTTGGTCTTGCAAAATTCTATCATGTGATCACCAGTGTTATTTCTGTCACCAAGGCCAAATTTTCCAACTACCCATGATTCTTCTTTGTTTCTAACTTTTGCATTCCAGTCACCAGTGATAATTAGCACATCCTGATTGCATGTTTGGTCAATTTCAGACTTCAGAAGTTGATAAAAATCTTCAGTTTCCTCAACTTTGGCTTTGGTCACTGGTGCATAAATTTGACTAATAGTACTATTAAGTGGTCTTCTTTGTAGGCATATAGATATTATCCTATCACTGACAGCACTGTACTTCAGGACGGATCTTGAGATATCCTTTGTAAAGATGAATGCCATGCCATTCTTCAATTTCTCATTCCTGGGATAGTAGATCATATGATTGAGAGATTCAAAATGGCCAAAATTGTTCCATTTCAACTCAGTTATGGTTAAGATATCACTCTTTATGTGTTCGATTTCCTTTTTGAAAACTTCCAATTTTCCTAGATTCATACTTCATACATCCCATGTTCTGATTATTAATAGATGTTTGCAGTTGTTTCTCCTCAATTTGTGTCATGCCACATCAGCAAATAGAGGTCCTGAAAGCTTTACATTATCCATATCTTTAAGGTCAGTTCTACTCTGATGAGACAGCTCTTTCCCTGTTGTATTTTGAGAGTGTTCCAACCTAAGGGGCTTGTCCTCCTGCACCATATCAGTCAATGTTTCTGGCTATTCATAAAGTTGTCTAGTAACATACCAGACAGTGTTTCTCTGTTATTCATAGGGTTTTCCCTGGCCAATTCTTTGAGAAGTGGATGGCCTCTTCCTTTTCCCAACTTTGTCTCAGTCTGTAAGCTGCATTAAAACCTGTGCACCATGTGCAACACTGTTGGTGTTTGAAACACCAGTGGCAGAGTCTCCAGCCTCACAGCAACATACAAGCCACCACAGTAAGCCAAATCGACAGACAAGTTTGTCTCCCTTAGCTTTTCGAAACTTCTCCACCCTCCTTTTGCCTGGATTCTTC
The DNA here is from genome assembly GCF_000298275.1 of Orycteropus afer afer. Classification (NCBI taxonomy): domain Eukaryota; kingdom Metazoa; phylum Chordata; class Mammalia; order Tubulidentata; family Orycteropodidae; genus Orycteropus; species Orycteropus afer. The sequence continues at coordinate 1,466,561 of NW_006921922.1, forward strand.
CACAGTCAGCCCTGGCTTCCCTCTTTCCTGCCTTTGGGTGGGGGCTGTCTGTCTCCCTCCGCTTACCTGGAACATGCCACTGTCAGCAGCAAAGTACTACTCAAGAAGAAAAACAAAGTAGGAGGTCTTACACTCTTTATCTCAAAATCTACTATATAGCCATAGTAGTCAAAACACCATGGTATTGGTACAACAATAGACAAGTAGACCAGTGGAATAAAGTTGAGAATCCAGAAACGGACCCATCTATCTATGGACAGCTACTCTTTGACAAACAGCTGAAGCTCATTAAATGGGAGATAATTGGCCTGTTTAACAGAGGGTGCTGACAAAATTGGATATCCACTTACATAAAAATGAAAGAAGATCCATACCTCACACCCTATACAAAATCAAACTCAAGACGGGTCAAAGATTTAAATATAAAACTCAAAACTAAATTTTCATCAAAGATAAAATAGGGGCAAACCTAAGGCCCCTAATCTATGGCAAAATAGACTATAAAGCATAATCCAAAATATACAAGCAGTGGAAAAGAAGCTAGATAACTGGGCCCTCTTAAAAATTAAATTCTTACGTGCATCAAAATACTTCTTCAAAAGAGTAAAATAAGGACCTACAGATTGGGAACAAATATTTGGCTACACGATATCTGGCAAAAGACTCATCTCTAAAATTTATAGAAAACTTCAACACGTGAGCATCAAAAAAGCAAACAATCTAATTCAAAAATGGGCAAAGGACATGAACAGATACGTCACAAAAGAAATACAGGTGGCCAACAACCACATAAGAAAATGCTCAGGATAATTAGCTATTGTTGTTGTTGTTGTTATTTGCCATCGAGTCGGCCCCGACTCATAGCGACCCCTCCTTGGGTTTCTGAGGCAGTATCACTACAGAAGTAGGATTGCCCAACCTTCTTTCCAAGAATTAGCTATTAGTGAGCTATAAATCAAAACAACAGTGAGATATTATCTCACCCCAACAATAATAGCAAAGCTCAACAAGGCAGAAAATAGTAAATGCTGGTGAGGAAATGAAGAGATTAGACTTCTCATGCATTGCTGGTGGGACTGTAAAATGGTACAGCCACTGTGGAAAAAGGTATGATGTTTCCTTAAAAAATCTGAAATATAAATACCATTGTTTTGATTACCTAGTGCTGCTCTGACAGGAATGTTGTTGTTGTTGTTGTTGTTAGGTGCCATTGAGTTGTCGCTGACTCATAGTGACTTTTTGCACTGAAGAATGAAGTACTACCCGGTTCTGTGCTAGTGTCATGATCCTTGCTAAACCTGAGCCCATCATTGCAGCTACTGTGTCAATCCATCTCATCGGGGGCCTTCATCTTCTTTGTTGACCCTCCACTTTACCAAGCATGATATCCTCCTCCAGGGAATGGTTCCTTCTGACAATATGAACAAAGTAGGTGAGATGAAATCTGCCCATTCTTCCTTCCATGGAGCATTGTGGCTGTGCTTCTTTGGACAGATTTGTTAGTCCTTTTAGCAGACCATGGTACTCTCAGCATTCTTCTCCAACACCATAATTCAAAAGCATCAACTCTTCTACAGTCTTTCTTATTCATTGTCCAGCTCTCAGATTCATAACAGGTGGTTGAAAATACCATGGCTTGGGCTAGGTGCACCTTAGTTTTGAAAGAAATATCCTTGCTTTTCAGTACTTGAAAGACATTTTTTGCAGCAGATTTGCCCAATGGAATACATTGTACAATGTCTTGACTGCTGCTTCCATTGTTGTTGATTATAGAATCAAGAAATATGAAGTCTTTGACAACTTCAATCTTTTATCCATCCACCATGAAGCTATTTATTGGACCAGTTGTGAGAATTTGTTTTCTTTATATTGAGGTGTAATCCATACTGCAGGCTGTAATGCCTAATCTTCATCAGTAAGTGCTTCAAGTTATCCTCACTTTCAACAAGCAAAGTTGAGTCATCTGCATATCACAGGTTGTTAGAGTCTTCCTCAAATCCTGGTGCCATGTTCTTCTTCATATAATACAGCTTCTTGGATTATTTGATCAGCATAAAAATGGAATAAGTATGATGAAAAGATCCAACCTTGACACACTCCCTTCTTGATTTTGAACCATGAAGTATCCCTTTGTTCTATTCAATCGACAGCCTCCTGATCTATGTACAGGTTCTTCATGAGTAGAGTCAAGTGACAGGACTATGTAACACAAATGGAATGGCTTTAACAAACAGAAGTTTATTCTCTTACAGTTTGGAGGCTTTAAGTCTGAGTACAAAGTGCCAGGCTCTAGGGGATGGATGAAAGCTCTTTGACCTTGGATTTTGCTCTGCCTCTGGCTCCCAGCCCACTGAAGCTGGAGGCTTTCTTCACTCAGGCAGCTGCTGGCTGCTGAGGGTGACAAACCCAAGGTTGACAAGTAAAAAGGCATAGTCTTGACATTACCAAACCACATGAGAGGCCATTAATTCAAGTCCATTCAAAGTCCCAAGATCAGCAGAGCATGACAGGCTACTGAATGAAGACTTGGCTAAATGCAGGGTTCAAGTGTGCCAAAAAGCTAGAGAATGTTTCCAAGGCTTCTCCTTGTATACAGGAAGCAGGCCACATCCCTAAGGTAGCTATTCAGCTGCTCACAGTAGATTCCACCATGGAGTTGATTACCAGCCTCATTATGGGGAATACTACATCCAGCTGCCCAGCTACTCAACCAAGCTCAGCCAAGTTTACACACAATCTTAACTACCACACCATTTAATCCAACAGTTCCACTACTAGGAATATATTCTAAAGAGGTGAGATCCAGGACATGAATAAACATGTGCACACCATAGTTCATCATAGCACTACTCACAATAACAAACAGATGGAAACAACCTAAGTGCCCAATAACAAATGAATGGGTAATCAACTGATGGTACATTCACACAGTGGAATACTATGTAGTATTAAAGAATAATGAAGAATCCACGAAACAGCTGATAATGTGGATGAACTTAGAGTACATTATGCTGAGTGAAATAAGTCACAGAAGGACAAATATTGTGAGTCCATTATTACAAAAAGTCAAAGAAAGTTTATGCAGGGAAAGAAATTTTCTTTGCTGGTTACCAGGATGAGAAGGAATGGGAGGGAAAATTTCTGACTAGTTAATAGTCATTTATTGATTTGGGTGAAGGGAATGGCAAAATAACAAACATATGAGACAATAACAATAGGGAAAAGGAGGACACGGAAATGTGTACAAAAAAAATACGACAGAGACATACACTATTACATATGCAATACAGCATTACTAATAACAACAAACACTAGTCTAGGTGGATGCATAGACAGGTGAGAAGATCAGGTATGGATAGATGGACAGAAGTATACACATGACCATAGATTGATTTGGCTGATGATATCCCTGAATGTCTCGGAAGGAAGGTTGGGCAATCCTACTTCCGTAGTGATACTGCCTCGGAAACCCAAGGAGGGGTTGCTATGAGTCGGGGCCGACTTGATGGCACATAACAACAACAACAACAACATCCCTGAATGTATATTTGTGCTACAAAAATATCCATATACATTATAGAATTAATAGGGGACAAGGTTGGAGTAGTTTCTAAATGACAACCAAACACCTTGGGGGGAGTGAATAACCAGGCCTGCAGGCTTAGGACTATGATCTTGAAGGACATCAACCTCAATTGGCATAACACAGTACATAAAAATTTTGTTCTGCATCCTGTTTTGGTGAGTAGTGACTGGGGTCTTAAAAGGTTTTGAGTAGTCATCTAAGATGCAGCTATTGGTCTCCCCACATCTAGAGCAAGGAAGATTGAAGAAAATCAAAGTCATATGGAAACAATTAGTCCAAAGGTTTCATGGACCTTGGGAACCTCAGCTTTCATGACCCTGAGACCAAAAGAACTAGATGATGCCTGGCTACCGATCACAATCACTCAGAAAGGGATCATATTTGGCCTGGAATAGAGTGGGAGGAAAAATATGGAACAAAATTCAAAGACACAACAATGACCAGAATTATTGATCAGATAGAGACAGGTGCAAGGCCCGAGACCAAGCCCCAGGTTATCCTTCATGCCTGGGACTGAATTCACTTTCTTGGATTAACTCTCAGCCAAACGGTAGAGAACCCTACAATCAGAATATCTACCCCAGGGAAATGCAACCACCTATCCTAGAGAGATTCATTGCTTAGATCAATCAACCATGAAAGGCCCAAAGGGCAGCATTTGCATAGAGGGAAACCTGGACAGACAGGAACACAAGAGTTAAGAAGGACACAGGGAGGAGATGGGAGAACAGCTTGTTATTGCAGAGATTGTAATCGGGGCTGTGAAACCAAACGTGCATGAACAGTTGAGTGTAAAATGAATCTGCTTTGTAAATTTGCACCCAAATCGCAATTAAAAAGAAAAAAACGTCAGTGATCTGGCAGTTCCTGAACATCTCCTTTCCTCTTCAACAAACAGAATTTATCAGTAACCATTTGTTACTGGTCTATTCATTTAAATTTGAAGTTATCCATTTTCCTTTAAATTACCATCATTAGTGCCTTTATTCAGGCACTCATAACATTTCAACTATATTCTTACAAAGTCTCTTAATTGCGTTCCTCATTTCCCAGGAATTTTCTTTACTTCTTTCCTCCCTGTTGCTCCAAAAACAGTGATACAATGTTCAAGGATAGCTCAAAACTGGTGAAACTACATGCCATTAAAAAATGTAAAATCATTAGATACACTTGCTTGGAAATATAACTGGCCAGCTTCCCTCTAGTCTTCCTCCCACTCTCTTTGGATTCTAATTTAATTTCATTAACTAGCGAAGTTACATTTTTTTTTCCTTTGTGATCTGTTGACAACACAATCGAATCTATCTGGGACAGAATTTGCATATTCCAGAGCTAGTCTGTCATTATCTTTTCCTCCATTGTACTAGTGTAGATTATTTATTTATTTGTTTGTTTGTTTATTTATTTATTTATTTAACTTGTTTGTCTCCTCTGTTAGTGTAGGCTTTTATTGAAGACAAAAACATTGTTTTTAATTCCGTAGCTTAGTTGATTATTATGAAAAATACAGAAAGGAATAAACTGACAATGGTGCAATGACATAGGTAATTCAGTGGGTCCCATATTCTTTCTTGCCCACTTCCTCACATCCAAATAGACCTCAAAAGTCAACTTGAAGGGATATCTTTTAGACAGATACTACTTTTTTGTGCATTTTTGTGTTCATGTAAACATCCTTGTCTAATCTAATCACATTGTAAGCCAGAAAAGTAAAATTCAATGATTTAAGGAAGAGTAGTTTTATTATTTGGTTTGCCATTGTACTAATTATTTCTGGTAATCTTTATACAAAGTAAAATACTTTTGTTCTTTGAAGAAATTGTTTTAATCCATAAATTCTACATGTCTTTGAGTTCCTTTTCCATTATTCAAAGCTCTTTTAATCTCTCTTGGTGGCTCTGTTTCTAATTAAAACTTTATAATAGACCATTAAGGTTAAACTATGTGTAACTAGAATTTTATTAGTTCTAGAAATTGATAAAATTGTTAGCGATCAGCCATGTTCCCAGATATTGGAAATGATTAGAAACTTTGTTCTCCCATCTAGGCTGACAGGATTGTTCTGTCATATATTTAGGATTGTCTGTATCAGATTGTTCTGTCACATAGAATGAAAGAATAAAACTGCAGAGGGAGCTATTTAAACAAAACAATGGGAAGAACTAACTGATAATTGTAGCTATTACATATATTTGATACTTTAGACTACAATTAAAATTCTGGAGATACTTATATCATTAGAATATTGGTAGTTTTCTTGAATTTTGAAATTACAATTTGAAAATATTTTCAAATAGTGTTTATCCTAAAGCTTTCTACTTTATAAACTTTTATCTTCTCAAAAGTTTTGATATTTGCTGACTTCACTTTCTTAACCACTTCTTCCCCTCAGTCAATGTATTTCCAAACCTCTCCACTCTGTGAAATGTTCCCGTTTCAAAACTTGTCTGGCTAAGATCACTATGGACTTCTTCCTAGTCTTAAATTACTTAAAGTCCATGCTACATCTGACATTTTTCAACTCCTCCTTCTTGAAATGTTCATAACACCAATTTCTGCCCTTATTGATGACCATTCTAATTTCTTGAGTCTTAGTTTGATGTCATTTGTCAGTTCCACTGATTTCCTCATCCTATCTATAAATATTTGTATACACTAATATGTTATTCTCAACCCTTGTTCTTCCTTCATTGTACCTTCTCTCATTGTGAAATCTCATTTACATCTTCAACTATCAGAGGTATTCTAGAGGCTCTTGCAACACAAAACATACAGCTACATTTAACTGTCTACAGATTCTCAACTGAAAGACTCACAGACATTGCCATTTCTACACATATAGAGAGAAATTCTCCATCTTATCTCTTAAACATCCTCTGGGAAGTACTACAGCCTGATTTTTAAGAGCTTGGGTTCTATAGATGGGAGCTCTGGTAGCATAGTGGCTAAGGCACTTAACTGCTAACCAGAAGGCTGGCGGTTCAAACCCACCAGCCACTCCTCGGAAGGAACATGGGGCAATCTACTTCCGTAATGATACTGCCTCGGAAACCCAAGGAGGGATCACTATGAGTCGGGTCTGACTTGATGGCACACAACAACAACAACAACATCTATAAATATTTGTATACAGTAATATGCTATTCTCAACCCTTGTTCTTCCTTCATTGTACCTTCTCTCATTGTGAAATCTCATTTACATCTTCAACTATCAGAGTTATTCTAGAGACTCTTGCAACACAAAACATACAGCTACATTTAACTGTCTACAGATTCTCAACTGAAAGACTCACAGACATTGCCATTTCTACACATATAGAGAGAAATTCTCCATCTTATCTCTTAAACATCCTCTGGGAAGTACTACAGCCTGATTTTTAAGAGCTTGGGTTCTATAGATAGACTCTACCTATTCTGGCTCCACCACTAACCATCTTATTATCATCACCTTGGGAAAGTTTTAGACTTCTTTGAGCCTCAGTTACATCATCTTTAAAGTGCAGAAAATAATACTAATAACTGTAAAATAGTTGGGATATATTAATTTGTTAATACATATAAAGTGTTTAACATATTATGGGTTGAGTGTCTGAAAAAATTGACATATTTATTTTTATTGTTCTTACTGAAAACATCTCTTCTCACTGAAGACCATCAATATTTACCCATTTGCCTAAGTTTAGAGACCTTTAAGTAATTCTACCAACTTTTCTCTGCCTAGTTATTTAATTCTGTACCAAATACTTTCTTTTCTACTTACAAACATATCTTCCAGTTGTCTTCTCTCCAACTTTTTGACATAATCCCATCACCTACTACCATACCTTATTTTATGGCTTCCATTCCATTCTCTTCACTTCCATCAATGTGATCTTCCTCAAAACAGCATTAACTATACTACTTCTTTTAAAACTGGTGGCTACTGATTGCTGAAAGAATGAATTCTAACCTTCACAATGTGGTATAAAAGTCAAAAATGAATCCATTTACATGATGGTTGTTGTTGTTGTTATGTGCCCTTAAGTCATCTCCAACTCATAGCAACCTCATGTACAACAGAACAAAATATTGCCTTGTCAGGTGCCAGCCTCATGATCCCTACTATACCTGAGCCAATTGCTGTAATGTCAGTCCATCATGCTGATCGCTTTCCCCTCTTTCGTTGACCCTCCACTTTACCAAGAATAACATCCTTTCCAGAGAATGGTCCCTTCTGACACCATGATTAAAGTAGGTGATACAAAGTCTGGCCATTCTCCCTTCCAAGGTATATTCTGGCTGCACTTCTTCCAGGACAGATTCATTAGTTCTTTTTACCAGTCCATGATATTTTCAGCATTCTTCTCCAGCACCACCTCTCAAAAGCATCAATTCTTCTTCGGTCTTCTTTATTCATTGTCCAGCTCTCACATGTGTATGAGACAACTGAAAATATCATAGCTTGTGTCAGGCACACCTTAGTCCTCAAGGAGACATCTTTACTCCTCAGCATTTGAAAAGGGTCCTTTGCAGCTGACTTGTCCAGTGCTATATGTCATCTGATGTCCTGATTGCTGCCTGCAACAGCTTTGATTGTAGAACTAAGCAATATGAAGTCTTTGACAACATAGTTCTAGTGCTGCTTACAGGTCCAGTTGTGAGGATTTTTTTTTCTTTATGTTGAGGTATAATCCATACTGCAGACTATAGTCTTCAATCTTCATCAGTAAATGCTTCAAGTCATCCTCACTTTCAGCAAGCAAAGTTGTGTTGTCAGTGTATCACAAGTTGTTAGTGATTCTTCCTCCAATCATGATGCCACGTTCTCCTTCATATAGTCCAGCTTCTCAGATTATTTGCTAGCATATATATTGAATAAGTATGGTGAAAGGACACAACCCTGACACACTCCCTTCTTGATTTTAAACCATGCAGTGTCCCCTTGTTCTGTTCAAATGACAGCCTCCTGATCTATGTATAGGTTCCCCATAAGTACAACTAAATGTTCTGGAATTCTGATTCTTCTCAATGTTACCCATAATTTGTTATGATCCACACAATCAAATGCTTTTGCATAGTCAATAAAACACAAGTAAACATCTTTCTGTTAGTCTTTGCTTTGAGCCAAAATCCATCTGACATCAGCAATGATATCCTTCACTCCACATCCCCTTCTGAATCCAGTTTGCATTTCTGGAAGTTCTCCATCAATATATAGCTGCAACCATTTTTGAGTTATCTTCAGTAAGATTTTACTTGCATATGATATCAATGATATTGTATAATTTTCAAATTCTGTTGGATCACCTTTCTATGTAATAGGTACTGTGGTAGTTAAGTTTGTCAACTTGGCCAGGCCTGGTTGAATGCTTGGACAGCTGGATATAGCATTTCCCGTGATGAGACTGGCAGTCAGCTCCATAGTGGAATCTACTGGGAGCAGATGAGTAGTTGCCTCAGGGAATATGTTCAGCTTCCTGTATATAAGCAGAAGCCTCAGGGAATGATCTGTAGCATATGGCATGCTTGGACCCTGCATGATGCCATGTCATTTTTCAGCAGCCTGCCATTCTATGCTGACCTTGGGACTTACAATGGACTTAAGTTAATGGCCTGTCATGTAGTTTGGTAACATTGGGACTGTGCCTTTTTTACTTGTCAACCTTGACCTTGGCAGCCTCAGCAGCCAGCAGCTGTTTGAGTGAAGAAAAGCCTCAAGCTTCAGTGGACTGGGAGTTGGAGGCAGAGCTGAAGCCCAAGGCTGAGGGGCTTTTACCCAGCCCCTAGAGCCTAGCACTTTGAACTTGGACTTAAAGCATCCAGATTGTAAGAATAGACTCCTATTTGTTAAGGACATTGCATTTGTCACATATTCTTGTCAGAGCGGCACCAGGTGACCAGAACAGGTACAAATATGGATCTCTTACTGTCACTTGGCCTTGTAGCAGTCTTCCAAATCTCTTGGCACAGCCAAGTTAGTGCCTCTAGAATGGCTTTTATTTGTTGAAACATCCCATTGGGTATTCCGTCAATTCCTTGAGCCTTGTTTTTTGCCAATTGCTTCAGAGAACCTTTGACTTATTCCTTCAATACCATTGGTTCTTGAACATATCCCACCTCCTGAAATGGATGAACATTGACCAATTCTTTTGGTATAGTGACTCTGCATATTCCATCCATATTCTTTTGATGTTTTCTGAATCATTCAACATATTGCCCATAAAAACTTTTTTTTTTTTTACACTTTTATTTATTTATATATTTGTTTGCTTATTTTGTGATTTGGGTGAAGATTTACAGAGCAAATTCACTTTCCATACAGCAGTTCACATATACTTTGTCTCATGTCATTGACCACAGTTTAC
>NW_006921922.1:1480677-1488226 GCF_000298275.1 Orycteropus afer afer
TCCACAGCTCAGCCCACCTTTCTCTTCACCTTCTCCGTTTGTTCCCCAGCGACCGTGCATAGTCTTCTGTGCAGTCCCTGGCTAGCAGGGTGATCTTTAGTTGATTTCTTAGGTCCTATCACTACTCGGGAATCTCCAAGCTGTCAGTGCTGTCAGGATTGCTCAGGATCGCTGCCAGACCGCAGCTCCGTCTATCTCCATTTTTGGTATTTTCACACAAATTTTTCTGCTAGTTGGGGTTTAGTCCACTTCTATATCCTTCTCTTCAAGGCTCAGGAGTCCAGGATTATCTTCTGTGTCTGTGTTAGTTGGTTTCTCTTTTCTTTTTTGAAGAGGATCTGTGCAGTCTTTCTGCCTAGTCCACCTTCTTGCCAGCCACCGCCCATGAAAACTTTCAATATTATAAGTTGAGCCTTAAATTATTTCCTCATCTATTTCAGCTTGAAAAATGCCAAATGTGTTCTTCCCTTTTCGTTTTCCAACTCCAAGTCCTTGCACATTTCTTTGTAATTATTGGCTTTGTCTTCTCGAGCTGCTCTGTGAAATCTTCTGTTCAGCTCTTTTATCTTCTCATTTCTTCCATTTGCTTTAGTTACTCTATTCAAGAGCAAGTATCAGAATCTCTTCTGACATCGATTTTGGTCTTTTCTTCCATTCCTGTCTTTTTAATGACCTTTAGCTTTCTTAATGGATGATGTTCTTGATGTTATCACTCAATTCTTCTAGTTTTTGCTCATTGGTGTTCAATGGATCAAATCTACTCTTTAGATGGTCTCTAAATCCAGGAGGGATATATTCAAGGTCATATTTTGGCTATCATAGACTTCTTTAATCATCTTCAGCTTCAACTTGAACTTGCATATGAGTGGTTGATGGTTTGTTCTACAATCAGCTCCTGGCCTTGTTTTCCCTGAAGATATTTAGCTTCTCTATTGCCTCTTGCCACAGATAAAGTCAGTCTGATTCCTGTATACTGTGTCTGGCAAAGTCCATGTGTATAGTCACTGTTTGTGTTGTTGAAAAAAGGTATCCGCAATGAATAAGTTATTGGTCTTGCAAAATTCTGTCATGTGATCTCCAATGTAATTCATATCACTAAGGCCATATTTTCCAACTATTGGTTACTCTACTTTGTTTCTAACTTTTACATTCCAATCACCAGTGATAATTAACCTATTTTGATCACATGGTCGGTCAATTTCAGACTGCAGAAGTTGGTAAAATTCTTTAATTTCCTCATTTTCGCTTTGGTGGTTGGTGCGTAAATTTGAATAATAGTTTATTACTTGAATAATAATTTGAATAATAAATTAACTAGTGTTCCTCATAGGCATATGGAAATTATCTTTTCACTAACAACATTGTACTTTGGAATAGATCTTTATACATTCTTTGTGATGATGAATGCCAGGTCATTCTTCTTCAACTTGTCATTGCTGGCATAGTAGATCATATGATTTTCCAATTCAAAATGGCCCAAACTAGTCCATTTCCACTCACTAATGCCTAGGATATTGATGTTTATGCAACCCTTTTCATTTTGACAACTTCCAATTTTCCTAGATTCATACTTCATGCATTCCATGTTCCAATTGTTAATGGATGTTTGTATCTATTTCTTCTCAGCTTGAGCTGTGCCACATCAGTAAATTGGGTTCCCAAAAGCTGTACTCTATCCACATCATTAAGGTCAGCTCTACTCTGAGTAGGCACCTCTTCCCTGGTCATATTTTGAGTGCCGTCTGACCTGAGGGGCTCATCCTCTGGCACTATATCTCACAATGTTCCAGGGATATTCATAAAGTTTTCCAGTAATATAACAGACAGTGTTTCACTACTACTCATAAGGTTTTCTTTGGCCAATTGTTTGAGATATAGATGGCCTCTTCTTTCTTCTAAGTCTGTCTTAGTCTGGAAGCTCTGCTGAAACCTGTCCACAATGGGTAACCCTGCTAGCATTTGAAATACCAGTGGCACAGCCTCCAGACTCACGACAACACTCAAACCACCACAGTATGAAAATTTTACCAATTCGTCTCCCTTAGTTTTTCTAAATGACTCTGCTCATTTCCCTGTCTTCCCCACCCTGCTTATTTACCCTGCCTGCCCCCAGGGTGAAAACACCCACCTTCTGCTGCCTGGGCCTGGGTGCTCCACACATGCAAACTCTTACCTTCCACTTTGGGTGATGATTAGGTGACATGAATGGTTAATGGCTACACTCATGGGTGAAAGCTTCATGTTTAGAATCCACCCAGATTTGTAACACAGGTCTGGTAATGTTTCCAAAAGTCACAGCCTTGAAAACCCTATGGAGTAGTTCTACTCTGCACACATGGTATCACTATGAGTTAGAATCAATTCTGGTGACAATTAAGAATATCAACCCTAGGAAGAAACGTCCCTGTTCACTTACTCCATGCCCATGCAAGTCTTCTGACTGAACACTTTGTCTGAAGTTCTCTGTCTATGTTTGTTCATTCCTTAGATCACATTCCAAAGATAGTTACTTGATGTGGCTCTACATGACTCTCTTGAACAATCACAGTCACTCCCTAAGGAAAATTTCTCTCTTATCTTCCTTTTCCTTTTTTCTTTGTTAACAAAAAGAAAGTTCTTTCTCCATTGTATTTGCATGTTTATTTACATCTACTCTTAGACTTTAGGGTACAGAAACAGTGTAAAAATGTCATGGGAGCAGCATCTGATCTCCTCTAACTTCTGAAGGGATGAGGAGAGTCAAGATGAACAGTCCAAGGCTGACTCCTATGAGGGAGAGGTCAGACACACCTCCATCTTCCAAATTTCCTGCTAATACTGACACCATCCTTCTCTCCTGTGGCCCTCTCTACTTCTTTTCTGGATTTGATAATTCATTGCAAGGGCCACACAGAACTCACAGACAATACTCATGATTATGAGGTTTATTAGGGAAGTTAAAAAAAAAAAGAAAGAAAGAAACAAAACTCACTGTCATCAAGTCATTTCCAATTCATAGCAACCCACATTGGATTTCTGAGGCTGTAATCTTTATGGAAGTAGATCACCCTGTCTTCCTTCCATGGAGCAGCTGGTGGGTTTGAATTACTGAGCTTCCAGTTAGCAGTCAAGAACCTTATCCACTACACTTCCAGGTAAGTAACAACATCAGATATGAATGAGCATACAGTTATTTGATAAGGAGAGCCTCTTCTCAACAATGTCATAGGCATGCTTCATTCCAGCTTCATCCTCTCAGTCCTGTGACCCCGTGGCCTCTGCCCTACTCAGGCAAGTGATAGAGAGTTCCTTTAACAACTCCCATAGGTGTGCAAAGACCTGTAGTTAGAAAACCAAAGGAAAAGAATTCAATTGGCATGTCTCAAGGTTAAAGAGCTAAATAAAAAATTCAAGCCTTGAACTCTAATATTGAATAATTTTATGGGCAAAATATTGAAAAACATAGGAAGTATCAAATGAACAAGTAAAGAATACCCAAAGTCACTCTATTGGAAAGAATTGTTTGAAGTTAAACCACTTCAGGAGGTAGCATATGATCAAAAACTGATGATATTGAAGTAAGAAGGCTAAGATGTACTGAAGGAGTTGATGGAAAACAATGCTTTAGATGTTTCATCAAACAGATGCAGAAGTGGAGGCACTTACTTTTTTGTGACAGGAAATGTGGAAGACAGCTACCTGGTCAACCAACTGGAAGAGAACCATATTTGTGTACATTGCAAAGAAAGATGATCCAACAGAATGTGGAAATTATTGAACAAGGGGATACTACTTGTTTTAAAATTGGGAAAGATGTGCATCAGGGTTGTATCCTTCATCACACTTATTCAATATCTATGCTGAGCAAATACTCCAAGAAGCTGGGTTATATGAAGAACATGGAATCAGTTTTGGGGGAAGACTCATTAATAACCTGCATATGCAGATGACACAACACTTCTTGCTAAAAGTGAAGATGACTTGAAGCACTTGCTAATGGGGATCAAAGACTACCATCTTCACCTCAGCATAAAGAAAACTTAAATCCTAACAACCAGGAGCTCTGACAGCATAGTGCCTAAGGCACTTGACTGATAAACAGAAGGCTGGTGGTTCAAACCCACCAGCAACTTCTGAAAAGGAAGGTTGGGCAATCTACTTCCATAGTGATACCTCCTTGGAAACCCAAGGAGGGGTTGCTATGAGCTGGAGATGACTCAATGGCACATAACAACACTACAACAACAGCTGGACCAATAAATAATAATAAATGGAGAATAGACGGAAGTTGTCAGGGACTTCATTTTAGCTGGATCCACAATCAATACCCATGGAAGCAACAATCGAGAAATTTGACATCAAATCACATTAGGCAAATCTGCTGCAAGGGACCGCTTCAAAATGTTTAAGAGCAAAGATGTTACTTTGAAGACTAAGGTGCACCTAAATCAAGCCATTGTATTTTCAATTGCCTCATAAGCATGTGAAAGCTGGACAATGAAAAAGGAAGACTGAAGAAGACTGCCTTGAATTGTGGTGTTAGTGAAGAATGTTGAAAATACCATGGGCTTCCAGAAGAACAAAACTTTCTTGGAAGAAGTACAGACAGAATGTTCCTTAGAAGCAAAAATGTCCAGACTTTGCTTCAACTACTTTGGTCAGGTTGTCAGAAAGGAGCAGTCCTTAGAGAAGGATATTATGGTTGATAAAGTAGAGGGTCAGTGAACAAAGGGAAGACCCTCAATGAGACGGAGTGACACAGTGGTTGCAACAGTGAGATCAAGCGTAGCAAGGATTTTGAAGATGGCACAGTACCAGGCAGTGTTTCATTCTGTTGTACAGAGTGTCTATGAGTCAGAGCTGACTTGATAGCACCTAACAACAACTATTTATGCAGATTATACAACCATTCTAGCTAAGCACAATGATGACGTGATGTATGACTTGATGTATGATGGTACACCCTTGTTCAATAATTTCCACATTCTGCTGGGTCATCTTGTTTTGGACTGCACACAAATATGTATTTCTTCCGGTTGGTTGGCCAGTTAGTTGTCTTCCAAATTTCCTTGCAGACAAGCACCTCAAGCTCCGCATCTACATTCCTTCAATATGGATTACAACTCAACATAAAAATAAATAAATAAATAAATTCTCAAAAGTGGAGCAACAAGCAACATCATGACAAATGAAGTAGAGACTGAAGTTGTCAAGGATTTCATGATGCTTGGATCCATAATTAATGTCCACGGACGCAGTAGTCAAGAAGTCAGACATCATATTGCACTGAGTTAATACACTTCAAAAGACTTCTTTAAAGTGTTAAAGAGCAAGATGTCACTTTAAAGACTAAGGTGTCCCTGACCCAACAAACAAACAAAAAACAAGGAGCTTTGGTAGCCTAGTGCCTAAGACATTTGACTACTAACCAGAGGCTGGTGATTCAAATCTACCAGCCATTCCTTAGAAGGAAGATTGGACACCCAAGCCATAGTATTTTCAATAGTCTCATTTGCACGTAACAGCTGGCCAATGAATAAGGAAGACTGTGGAAGAATTAAAGCATTTTAAGTGTGGCATTGGAAAGACTACTGAAAATATAGATTGGCAGAACACACTAATGTGTCTTAGAAGAAGCATAGCTGGAATACTACTTAGAAGTGAGAATGGCCAGACGTCATCTCTCATACTTTGGGCATATTGTAAGAAGGGACCATTCTCTGGAGAAAGGTATTATGCTTGGCAAAGCAGAAGGTCAGTAAAAATGGGGAAAACCTTCAAAGAGATTGAGTGACACAGTGCCTGTACTATGAGCACAATTGTGGAAATGATTGTGCAGATGGTATAAGACTGGGGAGTATTTCATTCTTTTGTACATAGGGTTGCTATGAGTCAAAAACAATTTGACATATAAACAACTCTGGTGGCTTAGTGGATAAGGCATTTGGCCACTAACCAGAAGGTCAAGAGTTCAAAAACCCACAAGCTACTTTGCAGAATAAAGATGGGGCAATCTACCTCTGTAAAGATTTATAGTCTTGTAAAGCCAGTGGGGGGTCTATGAGTCAGAATTGACTCAATGGCAGTGAGTTTGATTTGGTTTACTAACAACAAAGTTGCCCAAAGGGGCACCACCATCTTCGAGTAAGCCTTCTGCCTGAAGGCACTTGACTTTCTCCATGGTCCAGGAAGCTCACTGCTCCCTTTATACCAGTGTAGTCATTCTGCTGCCACTGCTACCACCATTTCTCTGCTGCTGCTTCTCACATTCTCTGGTATCATAGCTCTCTCTCTGTTTCTCTCACTCTCTCTCAGAAGGAGGAGGCTCAGTAAAGGAATCTCAGATTCAAAGGATTTGCTCCACTGTTTTCTCTTTTTCTTGATGGTAGTGAGATCCCTCCATTCTGCCTCTGGGATGGCTCATTTTAAGCCTAGGGAATGGCAAAACTGATCATTCCTGACAGTAAGGTTACATACAACTTATTTGTATGGTTCCACCCCCACAAGTGTGCCAACCACCTCATTGACATTATTAGCAAGATATGCAATCTCCTTGGTCAGCCTCAATTACCTCACATTTGTATAGTTTCACCCAGTTATTTGGTGGACGTTACAAAGATTATAGCTAGAAGCACCAAATGAGTAATTCACTGTATTGTGAAAGCTTTCTACTACATGCTTTAGTAGTAAATATTATATTGTTTGACACTCATTACTTATTAGTTAAAATTGGCTAACTGTAACAAATTATCCCAAATTCATATAATGGATCAAACACAATAGAAGTTTGTTTCTTAACTTAACAGCCTTAAATTCCATGCTGACTTTGGATTTTACTCCACATAAGACATAGATTGATGGAGTGTCTGGAATCTTCAACTCACGGCTATGAAGTATTTTTTCAAAAAAAATAAATATACAAGGGGAAGAAAGGAATGGAGCATAGAAAAATCTGTGAAAGAATTTTGTTGTTTAAATCACAAATCACTTGTGCTCCTGTTGCACTTACTAGAGTTCAGCCACATAGCCATACCTAATACAAAGGAGGCTGTGAAATGCTTATCTGTTCAGAAATAATTTTTTTAATAAAATTACTTTGGAGGGCAGCTAGCTAGAATATACTGCCACAGACATAGGAGGCACACAAAACACACCTGATTAGATGAAATAGAAAACTAGCTCTTGGAATCATAATTCTGTATGGGACTTTTAAAAATAAATACTAATGCTTGAGTCACTACCCCAAACGTTCAAAATTCAAATATCCAGTCATGAAGTTAGTAATCTGTATTTTGTAATTGTGTAGGTGACTCTCTGTATGTAGAGTAAGAATTCTACAAGTCCTAACTCAATGGGCAGTTGGATAGTCCTTTTAACATGCAGAAATAGAAATTGTTCTTAAGCCACAGAATATAGTAGATTTTATTTATTCAAAATAGGTTAAATTATAAATAGAATAATATTATCAATCTCTCTCTTCTTAAAAGTTCAATATAATGTTAGCCTCAACATTTGAGAAACTTTATTTTGAATATTTTCTAAATTTCTACTATAATAAATATGGACTGCA
>NW_006921922.1:1488484-1497148 GCF_000298275.1 Orycteropus afer afer
GACCCGACTCATAGCGACCTCTCCTTGGGTTTCCAAGGCATTATCACTACGGAAGTAGATTGCCCTATCTTCCTTCCGAGGAATGGCTGGTTTACTTTACTACTAGTAACATTTCTTTGGTTACATTATCTATGTGAAAATCAAGCTCATATTTGTTTCAACTTTAATCTTCTATTCCTCAATCACTTCAGGGCAACTTAATTGGTTTGTAACCTGTAATCAATTCAGCCTTTCATTACTCAGTGCAAAAGATATTTATTCACAATTGGTAGTAATTATAAAAGTCATACAGAACATTACACTTGCTTATTCTATGTTCACTGAGTTCTTTGGCCTTCTGGCAGTTAACTGGAATAAATATCAATTACAGAGAGACTTGAATCCACTAAAAAGTGGAAGTTTTAAAGAACAACTAATTAAGCATGGTAAAGTTCATATTTGCTACTCAAATTATTTTGTTCATTATACTGAAAATATTAATCAATAATGGCTTTGTTTGCAATAGTGAAACTGAAGTATTCAAAATTTCACAGAATTTCTTTTACTTTTCATTATTATAAGTTTATTTAAAAACCTCCAGCAGCATTCCTTGACAAGGGAAGATTTTGCTCAGACATATATTGCTATTTGGATTGGTCCTCAAATTTACATAAAGGTCAGATCCTTTGTGAAAATACCGTTAAGATGTACTTGTTTCATAGAGATGTAGTATTGATTTGTCATTGAAGCTTGAAGCTTACATGGCTATGGATTTCTACTTTTTGTCTAGATAGTAGCAAAGTTCTGGCTATAGATGTACTTCTTATAAAAAAAACTAGATGTTAACAATAATGAAATGGCTAAGGGAAATTGTAAAAATATCACTGTAATAGAAGAGAAGAGAATCACATTTATTGCACATCTATGTACAAGGCTTTATGACAGGATTTTGTTTTGTTTTCATAGGATGTTGTGTTATAATGAAATGAATAAAAAATGACTTATAGGGAGACTAATTTACACACTGTTGAAATATTATGAGCATTTAAGTCTGTTTTCTCATTAAAGATCCATTTTTCAACTTTGCAGTTCCAGAAACTCAATAGTTTGACCAATGATTTGATAAGTTCACAGAAATCACTCCTTAAAAATAAGTGCAAATGACAGCTAAACAACAATGGAGTTAACCAGCATTTTTCTCAATGACCACAAGTGCAGGAATACTGTGAAAAAGCAACTAGATCATTGAAAAAAAAATTATTATTCAGAATATTATATGGTATGTTGCATACAAAAACTGTGAGTGTCTACTAAATCTCAACATGCATAGACTCTATCATTCACTAATTTCATCTTTAGCTATATGTTGTTGTTGTTGTTGTTAAGTGCCGTCGAGTCGTTTCCGACTCATAGCGACCCCATGCACAGCAGAACGAAACACTGCCCGATCCCGCACCAGCCCCACAATCCCTACTATACTCGAGCCCATCATCGCAGCCACTGTATCAATCCATCTCGTTGAAGGCCTCCCCCTCTTTGGTCGACCCTCCACCATATGTTAGCTATATGCTCAACATAAATGTATATATATAATCAACAAAAATAAAAATTTACTAGAATGTTCAGAACAGCATTATTATCAAGTCAAAACGTGAAAACAACCTAAGTATCATCAACACCAGAATGGTGTGGCATATCCATACAATGGAATATTAAACAGCAATGAGCACAAACTATTTACTATATAAAACTCCATGGATAAATTAATAAACATAAAACTGAGCAAAAGACCTGGAACCAAAGAGAAGACATATGTATGATTTGATTATATAAGATCAACTATACGCAGATTTTTAAAGGAAGCAACATACCATTTTCCACAGTGATCGTACAATTCTACAATCCCTCGAGCAGTGTATGAGAGTCCCAAATTCTCCACACCTTTGCCAGAATCTGTTGTTTTCAACAAAGCTGGAAATAGAAACACCATTTGATCCAGCAATCTCAATACTAGGAATATACTAAAGAGGTAAGATCTGGGACACAAATAGATATATGCACACGCCTATTCATTGCAACAGTATTTGCAAATCAAAGGGATGGAAATAACCTAAGTACCCATCAACAGATGAATCATTAACAAAACTATGGCACTGTGTTGGTTCTCTAGTGCTGATCAAACAGAAATACCACACATATATGGCTTTAATACATAGGAGTTTATTCTCTTATGGTTTAGGAGGTTAGAAGTCTGAGTTCAAAGTGCTGCTTCTAGGGACCAGATGAAGGCCCTTCAGCCTTAGGCTTCAGCTCTGCCTCTCGGTCCTGGTCCACTGGAGCTGGAGGTATCTCTTAATTCAGACAGCTTCTGGCTGGTGAGGCTGACAAACTCCAGGTCAACAAACAAAATGGCATAGTCCCAAGATTATCAAACACTGAGGGGCACTAATTCACGCAGAAAACATGGCAGGCCACTGAGATGAAGAGTTGGCCAAATGCTGGATCCAGATGTTCCAAAAACTCAGAGACTTTTCTCAAAACATGTTCTTATATACTGAAAGCAGACTACATCCCTAAGGCAGTTACTCAGCTGCTAACAACAGATTCCACCACGGAGTCAAATACCCATCTCATCATGGAAAATAACTACATCCAGTTCCCCAGCCACACAAATCCAGGTGTAGCCAAGTTAACACACAACCTTAACTACCACAGATAGATATACACAATGGAATGCTATGCAACATTAAAAAATAATGAAGAATCAGTGAATCACCTCATAGTGTCAACGAACTTGGAGGACATTATGCTTAGTGAAATAAGTCAATCACAGAAGGACAAATACTTTAGTTCTTTACTGTGAGGTGGAATATACAAGTGTTTTCACTTGGTTAAAGTATACTGATTTGTAGACTTATGATTTGTGGATGTCTCTGTATATTTGTTTCACATTAATAAAATGCTTAAAAATGATAATAGCATCAGGGAACATAGAATTAGAAGGGAATACAAGTGAAACAAGATTGGACATGAGCAAATAACTATTGAAGAAAGGTAATGGATATATGGCAGTTTGTCACAACTATATGCTCTTATTTTGTGTATGTGTGAAATTTACCATGATAAAATATTTCAAAAGAATAAGAAAAACTGGTGTAGGAATTTCTCATTCTGGCCATGATGGAGAAACAAGGACCAATTTTTTTCTTTTTCCTGCCTGAAGCAACCAAAAAATAAAAACAATAAAAATATGTGAAACAACAGTTCTCAAGACACATGGAGTGACTCAAAGAAGGACAATGATCCTGGAGAGATGGGAAGCCAATAAGGTGAGTCTTATAATTGTAGTATGTTACTGCCTAGATAGACTTTCTTGGCTGTGATATAAGGATGTTGTTGTTGTTGTTATGTGCCGTCGAGTCGGCCCGACTCATAGCGACCCCTCCTTGGGTTTCCGAGGCAGTATCACTACGGAAGTAGGATTGCCCAACCTTTCTTCCGAGGAGTGGCTGGTGGGTTTGAACCGCCAGCCGTCTGGTTAGCAGGCAAGTGTCTTAGCCATTATGCTACCAGAGCTTCCGATATAAGGATGGGTTATCCAAAAAGAGTTCAATCATATCCTTGAGTTTAGGAGATGAAGCTATGAGTCCAGACATGTCAAGCTGTTTAAAGTATAATTTAAAAGGCAGAGTATTGAAGAAGAGAGAGCTACATAGAGCGAAAGCTCCAGAGATCTGTAGAAAGGCTACCTCAAGTAAAGATGTAAGTAATGTTTTTATGTGATTAGCTTATTATGTGAGGAAACTAAAGATAACAACCTCTAAGACTAATATAAGTCTGAGAATAGTATTTGTTTACACCAGTAGAAGTGTAACTCGTGTTATATTGAATGGACTGCCAAAAAAGTTGTACACTTAGTAACAACAACAACAAATCACTGCCATTGAGTCAATTCCAATTCATAGAGACTGCCATTGGGTTTCCAAAGCTGTAAATTTTTACAGAAGTAAAAGTTGATCACCTCATCTTCCTTCCACAGAGCAGCTGATGGGTTTGAACTGCAAATCTTCTGGTTAGCAGTCAAATGTCTTAGGCACTGTGCCACCAGCACTAAATGATGCTCTAGTCATGAATAACAAAGCATAATATCAACAACATAAAGGATAAAACTATGTACAAATAACTTAACCACATCCCAGGGGCGGGTAGGGGGGATGTTTAAATACAAAATACTCAACATTCAACAAGGTAAAAATAACAAAGTCTAGTATCTAATAAAAATTGTGAGGTACAGAAAGAAGCAGAAAAATATTATCTATAATGAAGAAAAAGATAAAGTATTAGAAATACATCATGGAAAGGGCTGTGTTTATTGACTTCCTTTCAAAAACTAGACTATAGAAAATTGGGAGGAATTGTATAGTAGAGAAACCCGGAAAATGGCACCTTAACCAGGTGAGTTAATCAACATTACCAGTAATAATTTAACCAGTAATATTTGAACATATTAAAATATTATGTACCCCTTAATATGGGTCAATGAAAGGACACACTTCTGTTTTGTGGTATTCTTCCCAAAACCCATAAATGCATTCTGTAAAACTGATGTGGGGGCAGTGTCTGACCAAGGCTAATTCCTATGAGTAGGAGGTCAGACATGTCTCCACTTGCGAACTTCTTACCAATTTTGACACCAACCATCCTGCCCATGGCACGTTCTACTTCTCTACTGCGTTTGATAATTCCTTGCAATGGCCACAACAAACTCATAGATAAAACTCAGGATTATGGGGTTTATTGGGGAAGTAACAGATTACAGTCGCTCTTCGTTCAGGACAGCCTCTCTCATCGGTGCCTACACGTATGTCTCTTCCTGGCCCTCATGCTCTCAGTCCTGTGGCTGCTTGGCCTTTGCCCTACTCAGGAAAATGTTACAAAGCTCTTTTATCTCTGATTGTAACTGTCCAGAGACATCCTACTTCACCAATAAGCCTCAGCCAGAGGGCACTCAGCTCTAGCTCCATGAGTTAGCAAATTTACCTCCACCAACTCCCTGGAGGCACCCCACTCCACTAGCAAATCTCTTGCCAGAAGACACTCAGCTTTTCCAATTCCATGGATGCCAAAGAGGCAGGGAGACTGCTTTACTGATCTCTAACCCCACAAGAGGAAGACAGAATCACCATTAGTAGCCTAAGGCTTATTCCTGTGAGGCCAGACATGTTACCTCCCTCCTTTTCACCCACCCTGATACCACCCATACCTCCCACTGCACCCACCACCTGTCTGCTGGTTAAAAAATTCACTGCAGTGGCCACACAGAACCCAGATTATGGGTTTTAGGAACGCACCAGACTACAATTAAAGTTCAGAAATGAACTCAGTTGCTTGCAGCAGGCTGTCTCACTCAGCAGCCAGCAGTCTCAGTAGCACGTCACAGCCTCAGTAGGACATTGCTTTCTCAATAGTGCATGTCTCTTGCATCTCTCTCTCAGCAGCGTGTGTCTCTGACATTTCTCAGAAGCGGGTTTCTCTCACCAACATATCTTTCTCAGCCAGTAGTCAGAGAGACTCCTTCTGCCTCTAGGAGGGCTCCTTTTGAAACTTAGTGGTCAAACTAACCAATCCCAGCATTAGATTTCTATACACCTGAGAGAAAGAAAACTTTCCAGAAAATTACTTTGTGCTGCTCCCAACAGAAATATACCCTGCATAGATAACATTTATGACTAGAATTGCCACATTTCACATGTGATTTACTACACAGCAATGGGCCAGGAAGCCCATTGTGCTGTGTCCTGCCTATCTTCTGGTTCCCCTGTCTCTGCTGCCCTTTGCTGCCCCCACTGCCTGTGCTGCCACTGCTTCTCTGTGACTGCTTCTCTGCCACCACTTGCCATTTCTCTCGCATTGTACTTCTTTGACTCCTGTTTCTTAGGAGGTTCCCATTGCAGGTATTCTTGGTCCAAAGAATGCACTCCACTCCCATCTCGTCTTGTTGGTAGTCAGGTCCTTCCTTTCTGCCTCTGGAGTGGCTCATTTTAAGCCCAGCAGGATGGCAAAACTGACTTATCCTGCATTAGAGTGCCATACACTTTATTTGTATGGTCCAACCCCACATTTATGGACATTATTAGCAAGCTATCCAATCCCTGTGGTGAGCCACAAACATTTTACATTTGCATAGTTCCACCCAGTCATCTGTTGGGAGTCACAAAGACCGTGGCTAAATAGGCATACCAACCAATTCACTCACTGCCTGGCTCTTCTACTTGTTCGCCCTTTCATTTTTAAAGGATTAACTCCTCCCTTTCTAACATTTTATGAGTCCAAAACTGTCACTAAAAAGTAGTCCTTTAATAGGCAAAGGGATATAAGAGGGAAGTTATTCAGGTACTGTTCTGGTTGCCAGGTGGCAGCAGTTAATCAACAAAGGCAAAATGGGTATGGTTACCATAATGGACCACAGAATTGGAACAGTAATCAGAATACTCTGACTCATGTGGATTTATGGTATTTGCTACTTAGTAATGGTGTTCCCAGTATTGAAATAGATGTCAAACCTACTAAATATTTACTCGATCTATACAAAAGGAGGGGAGCTCTGGTAGCATAGTGGCTAAGACACTTGCCTGCTAACCAGACGGCTGGCAGTTCAAACCCACCAGCCACTCCTCTGAAGGAAGGTTGGGCAATCCTATTTCCGTAGTGATACTGCCTCGGAAACCCAAGGAGGGGTCGCTATGAGTCAGGTTTGACTCGACGGCACATAGGCACATAACAACAACAACAACAACATACAAAAGGGGAGAAAAGTAGTCAGCCGCAGGAATCCAGGTGAGGAGAGGGAAGTCAGGCATGCCCAAAGCAGCAGGGCGGGGGAGCGGGAGAATAGGAGAAAGGGGATAAAAAAGCCAGGAACCTGGACAGAGGAGTAGTCAGACATGGATCCAGGTGAGGAGAGGGAAATCAGGCACACCCAAAGTAGCAGTGAGGGATAGCAGGAAAAAGGGGATTGAAAGCCAGGAACTCAGATAAAAGAGGCCTCAGGCTCAGGGATCCAGGTGAAAAGAGAGAACTTAGGCATGCCCAAAGCAGCAGGGCTGGAGAGTGGGAGAAAGGGGATAAAAAAGCCAGGAACTTGGACAGAGGAGCAGTCAGCCCCAGGGATCCAAGTGGGGAGAGGAACTCAGGCACGCCCAAAGCAGCAGTGTGGGAGAGCAGAAAAAAAGGGGATTAAAAGCTAGGAACCCAAACAGAGGAGCAGTCAGTTGCAAGGATCCAGGTGAAGAGAGGAACTCAAGCACACCCAAAGCAGCAGGGCGGGAGAGTGGGAGAAAGGAGATTAAAATGGCTAGGAATCTGGACAGAGGAGGAGTCAGCCACAGAGACCCAGGTGAGGGTGGTACAAGACGTTTCCAACAGGGAGGCAAACGTGTCTGTCAGTGTTTGATGTTGTTTTGAGGCTGAGCCACTGGTGTTTCTAACCCAGCGGGATGCACATGGTGCACAGGTATCAGCCCAGCTTACAGACTGAGACAGACTAGGAAGAAGGAAGAGGCCGCCCACTTCTCAAATAATTGGCCAGGGGAAACCTTATGCATAACAAAGAAACACTGTTTGATATATCACCGCACAACTTTATGAATAGTCCGGTCAGGTTAGAAGGCTCTAAAAATAGGACTGGGAAAGAGCTGCATCATCTGAGTAAACCCAGCCTTACGCCTATGGATAAGGTAAAGCTTCCAAGAACGCCATTTGCTGATGTGGCAACACTCAAGTTGAAGAGAAACAGCCACAGACATCCATTAATCACCGGAATATGGAATGTACGAAGTATGAATCTAGGGAAATTGGAAGTTGCCAAAAAGGAAATGAAGCGCATAAAGATTGATATCCTCAGCATTAGTGAGCTGAAATGGACTGGTTTTGGCCATTTTGAATCAGACAACCATGTGATATACTATGCCGGGAATGACAGTTTGAAGAGGAATGGCGTGGCATTCATCATCACAAAGGATGTTTCAAGATCTATCCTGAAGTACAATGATATAAGTGATAAGATAATATCCATACGCCTACAAAGAAGACCCGTTAATACAACCATTATTCAAATTTATGCCCCAACCACCAAAGCCACAGATGAGGAAATTGAAGAATTGTATCAAAATCTACAGTATAAAATTGACTGAACATGCAATCAGGATGTGTTAATTATCACTGGTGATGGGAATGCAAAAGTTGGAAACAAAGAAGAATCACCGGTAGTTGCAAAATTTGGCCTTGGTGACAGAAATAATGCTGGAATTCACATGGTAGAATTTTGCAAGACCAACGACTTGTTCATTGCAAACACCTTTTTTTAACAACACAAATGGAGGCTGTACACGTGGACTACACCAGATGGAACACACAGGAATCAGATTGACTACATCTGTGGCAAGAAGCAGTGGAAAAGCTCAATATCTTCAGCCAAAACCAGGCCAGGAGCTGATTGTGGAACAGATCATCAACTGCTCATACGCAAGTTCAACGTGAAGTTGAAGTCAATTAAAATAAGTCCAAGAGAGCCAAAATATGATCTTGACTATATCCCTCCTGAATTTAGAGACCATCTAAAGAATAGATTTGATGCATTGAACACCAATGACTGAAAACCAGAAGAATTGTTGGAGGATATCAAGA
>NW_006921922.1:1499228-1509077 GCF_000298275.1 Orycteropus afer afer
ATGAGGTAGTCTACTACTGTAATGATACTGCCTCAGAATCCCAAGAAGGGGTATCTATGAGTCAGGTCCGACTCAACAGCACATAACAATAACAACAACATACAGAATGATCTCTGGTAGCATAGTGGCTAAGGCACTTGACTGCTAACCAGAAGCCTGGCAGTTCAAACTCACCAGCCACTCCTTGGAAGGAAGGTTGGGCAATCTACGTCTGTAGTGATACTGCCTCGGAAACCCAAGGAGGGGTCACTATGAGTCAGGTCCGACTTGATGGTACATAACAACAACAACATATAGACAGAAGAAATCTAGGTCAAATGAACAGCAGCCTAGAGTGAATTGCTAGAATACAGAGTTATGACCTCTCAATCAATTCCCAGACTTGAGTCAATTTACAACCCCACAAACCCTTGAATGCAGGGGAGGCTGGGTCCCCTTGAGAAAGAACCCCATCATACTGCCAAAAATTTATAATGTCAATCTTTCTCCCAGCCTTCCCCCAAAGGGATCTGAGGTCTATTATAAGAGTGACTGTTACTTGGGGAAACGGAAATAATCAGGCTTTTCAGGGATTACTGGACACTGGCTCTGAACTGACATTACTTGCAGGAGATCCAAAGCATCATTGTGGCCCACCAGTCAGGGTGGGCACATATGGAGGTCAAGTTATTGATGGAGACTTAGTGAAGGTGCATCTAACAGTGGGTTCAGTGGGTCCCTGAACCCATCCTGTAGTAATTTCCCCAGTTCCAGAATGCAGAATTGGAATAGATATACTGAGAAATTGGTAGAATTCCCACAGTGGGTCCCTGACATGTGTAGTATGGGCTACTATGATAGGAAAAGCCAAGTGGAAGCCATTAGAACTTCCTTTACTTAGAAAAATAGTAAACAAAAAGCAATACACCATCCCTGGAGGGGTTGCAGAGATTACTGCCACCATCAAGGACTTGAAGGATGCAGGGGTGGTGATTCCCACCACATCTCCATTTAATTGGCCTATTTGTCCTGTGCAAACAACAGGGACCTTGGAGGATGACAGTAGATTATTATAAACTTAATCATATGGTGACTCCAATTGCAGCTGCTGTTCCTGATGTGGTTTCATTGCTTGAGCAAATTAGTATTTCTCCTGATATTTGGTATGCAGCTATTGATTTGGCCAATGCTTTTTTCTCAATTCCAGTTTCAAAGGACCATCAGAAGCAGTTTGCCTTCAGCTGGGAAAGCCAACGATATACTTTCACAGTTCTTCCTTAAGGGTATATCAACTCCTCAGCACTACATCATAATTTAGTCCATAGGGATCTGGATCACCATTCCCTTCCACAAGACATCACACTGATCCCTTATATTAATGACATTATGCTGATTGGACCTAGTAAAGCAGTGTCAATGACTCTAGAGTTATTAGTGAGACATATGTGTCCTAGTGGTTGGGAAAGTAACCCAACAAAAATTTAGGCACCTTCAACTTCAGTGAAATTTCTAGGGGTCCAATGGTATGGGGCATGTCGAGATATTCCTGCTAAAGTGAAGGATAAGTTATTTTATCTGGCTTCTCCACAACTAAAAAGGAAGCACAACGTCTAGTGGGCCTCTGGATTTTTGAGGCAACTATCATTCATTTGGGGATGTTGCTGTGGCCTATTCATCAAGTGACTCAGAAAGCTGCTAGTTTTGAGTGGGACCCAGAACAACAGAAGCTCTGCAACACGTTCAGGCTGCCATGCAGGCTGCTTTGCCACTTGGACCATGTGATACGGTTGATCCAATGGTGCCTGAAGTGTCTGTAGTAGATAGAGATGCTATTTGAAGTCTTTGGAAGGTCTTTATTGGTGAATCGCAATGTAGACCCTTGGGAGTACCCAGAAAAGCCCTGCCTTCCTCTGCAGATAACTACTCTACTTTTGAAAAGTAGCTTTTGGCTTGTTATTGGGCTTTAGTAGAGGCTGAACACTTAACCATGGGCCACCAAGTCACCATGAGGCCTGAGCTGCCAATCATGAGTTGGATGTTGTCTGACCCACAGAGTCATAAAGTTGGATGTGCACAGCAGCACTCCATCATTAAATGGAAGTGGTATAACAGAGATTGGGCTCGAGCAGGACCTGAAGGAACAAGTAAATTACATGAGGAAGGGGC
Organism: Orycteropus afer afer; assembly: GCF_000298275.1. Lineage (NCBI taxonomy): Eukaryota > Metazoa > Chordata > Mammalia > Tubulidentata > Orycteropodidae > Orycteropus > Orycteropus afer. The sequence continues at coordinate 1,501,374 of NW_006921922.1, forward strand.
TCAAATGCCTATGGTCTCCACTTCAATCACAGTACCTTCCCTCTCCCAGTCTTCACCTATGGCCTCAAGGAGAGTTCTTTATGATCAGGTGACTGTGGAAGAGAAAACTCATGCCTGGTTTACAGATGGTTCTGTGCAATATGCAGGCATCACTTGAAAGTGGACAGCAGTGGCAATCCAGCCCCTTTCTGAGAAGGACAGTGGTGAAGGAAAATCCTCCCATGTGCAGAACTTCAAGCCATGCATATGGCTGATCATTTTGCATGGAACAAGAAATGGCAAGATTTACAACTGTGTATGGATTCATGGGCTGTGGCTAATGGCTTGGTCGGATGGTCTGGGACTTGAAAGGATCATGATTGGAAAATTGGTGACAAGAATATATGGGGAAGAGGTACATGGATAGATCTCTCTGACTGGGACAAAAGAATAAAGATATTTTTGTCTCATGTGAATGGCCACCAAAAGGTGACCTCAACAGAGGAGGACTTTAACAATCAGGTGGATAGGACAACATGTTCAATGGAAATGAGCCATCCTTTTTCCCCAGCTACTCCTGTCATTGCTCAATGGGCTCATGAAAAAAATGGCTATGGTGGCAGGAATAGTGGTTATGCATGGGCTAAGAAATGGACTCCCACATACCAAAGCTGATTTAGCTATTGCCACTGCTAAGTCCCCAGTCTGCCAGCAGCGGAGACCAAACTGAGTCCATGATTTGGAACCATTTCTCAGGGTGATCAGCCTGCAATGTAATGGCAGGTTGATTACATTGGACCACTTCCATCATGGAAAGGACAGCATTTTGTTCTTACTGGAATAGATATTTATTCTGGATATGGATTCGTCTTCCCTACATGCAATACTTCTGTCAAAACTAACATCCGTGGACTTACAGAATGCCTTACCCACCATCACGGTATCCCACACAGCATTGCTTCAGATCAAGGGACTCATTTCACAGCAAATGAAGTGCAGCAATGGCCCCATGCTCATGGAATTCATTGGTCTTACCATGTTCCCCATCATCCTGAAGCAGCTGGCTTGATAGAATGATGGAATGACCTACTGAAAACACAACTACAGTGCCAGCTAGTGACAATTCCTTGAAGGGTTGGGGCAATGTTCTCCAGGAGGCTGTATATGCTCTAAACCAGCATCTAGTATATGGTGCTGTTTCTCCAATAGCCAGGATTCACAGGTCCAGCAACCAAAGGGTGGAAACCGGAGGGGTACCACTCACTACTACCCTTAGTGACCCACTCAAAAACTTTTGCTTCCTGTCCCTGTTACCCTATGATTTGCAGGTTTGGAGATCTTAATCCCAAAGGGAGGAACACTCCCACCTGGAGACACAATACTGATTGCATTGAACTGGAAGTTAAGAATGCCACCGGCCATTTTGGCTTCTTCATGCATCTGGATAAACAGACAAAGAAGGACATTACTGTATTATCTGGTGTGATATATCCTGATTACCAAGGGGAAATTGAACTGACATTACATAATGGAGGTAAAGAAAAATGTGTCTGGAATACAAGAGATTCTTTAGGATGTCTCTTGATACTACAATGCCCTGTGATTAAAGTCAATGGAAAATTACAGCAACCCAATTCTAATGTGACTACTAATGGCCCAGACACTTCAGGAACGAAGCTTTGGGTCACCCCACCAGACAAAGAACCATGACCAGCTGAGGTGCTTGCTGAGAGCAAGGGAAATACAGAATGGGTGGGGGAAGAAGGTAGTTCTGAATATCAGCTATGACCACATGACCAGTTGCAGAAACAAGGACTGTGATTGTTATATTTCTTCACTGTATATGTGCATCAAATATTTTTGTTTCCTTCTGTTATGAACTGTGAAATGTAAATAAGGTTAATGTGTTTTGGTTGTACATGTGTTAGCATGTCATGTTAGGTGCAAATATGACTTTATAATTGTCCTTATTTAGAGATTATATATGGTTAAGAAGATGTGTACAACTACCAAGTTGACAAGGTGTGGACTGTGAGAGTTGGAGCTGTGTGTCAACTTGGCTGGACCACAATTCTCTGTGATTTAAGCAATTGTGATATGGGTTATTCCCATGATGGGATCAGATGTATGTGTTTTGAGCAGCAAATTCATTGAAAGGGAGGGTCCCTAGGAATGTGGCCTGCTTCCAATATATTTATGGATATCCTGGGAAAAGAGACACTCTTCTGTGGATTGGGATCCTGCTGTGCTGCCTACAACTATCAATGAATGAAAAACCCACCATTCAGCCTGGACATCTTGATTCATCATTCATTGGAGTCAACAGCTGGTACTGTTTGCAAATCTTGAGCTTGTCAGCCCCTACAGCTGCGTGAGTCAGGAAAAGCCTCCAGCTTGACCTTTGATCCAAGAACTTGGGACTTGCCAAATTCTGTAAGTGTGTGAGCAATTTTCCTAAGACAAATTTATCTTTCTCTACATGTATATACAAGCTTTACTGGTGGTGCTTCTCTAGAGAACCCAGACTAACACAGGTCCCAACCATTCAGTTCTACTTCGGGTGTCCATCTGATCTGGTCATGTTCTCCAAATGTTGCTTCAGCTTCACCTTTACTGGCCTTTGATAGAATTTAACAGAGAGAAGATCATTCCCTTCCTCTGAGCCTCACAAAGTAGCAGCATGACAAAACTTTTAAAGGACTTTAGTTTTGCCCACTGTACTACAGTCCAGCAGTCCCTCCAATTTAGTCCACTCATAGTTACAACTTCTACAATTACAGTTTTTATAATAACAATTAACCCTGTTAAAAAATAAATGCTCACTACTGAATCATATTACCCTAAAAGCATCTTCCTCCAACTTCTCTCCCTCAGATACATGAGGAAAATGGGAAAGTATTCAGTGGGAATCCTCTGTTGTTCTCCTCATTTTGAGATTAAGGAAACCCATGAAAATGTGTAAACCAGCCACTTCATGCCTTTATCTACGTTCATCTTAGATAGGCACTTTCTACATTGTCTATCACTACCAAACCAGTAGGAGCTCTGGTAGCATAGTGCCTAAGGCACTTGACTGCTAACCAGAAAGCTGGAGGTTCAAACCCACCAGCCAATCCTCAGAAGGAAGGTTGGGCAATCTACTTCCATAGTGATACCACCTCAGAAACCCAAAGAGGGGTTGCTATGAGTTGGGGCTAACTCGATAGCACATAACAGCATCAAACCAGTACTCTGAAGAGACAAACATGTTCCTCTGTCTAAAAGAACCTTGTTCTGGTTGGAACTTTGAGTATCTGCATACATAAGCAAAGTTTAGTACAGAGCAAAGCATCAAATTGTAGAAATTTATACCAGCTCACAGTATCAAAACATCTTTTTCTTCATTCAATCAGGTTCTGATAAACTCATCCCTAGCCATCCAAGGTAGAGCAGTGGGTACCAGCCATAGGCTCAGGAGGCCACAAAAATCTCTGCATTTTAGTCCAGCCAGCCCTACTCTCTTTCTTAGCTTCATTGAGCTAGGTCAATGGGTGCCAAAAGAACATGTCCAAATTAAGCTGGTCGATTCATTGCTGTATCTCCCCCACTTCCACTCATTGAGTGGACCCACATATTCACAACAAATTAGAATAACAGTCTGTCTACTTGCAATCTTCTTTTAACTTCCAGTTCTGGAAGGGGTTCTTTTGATGGATGGTGTCTTTTCCTGGCTCACTGCACCCAAAGACAAACTGCTTGCTAGAAATTTAAAAAAGCAAACCAGTCATTCTCCCCCTCCCTCCTCCACCAGGTTCTTCCTTCAAATAAAAATCTCCTGTTCCCTCAGCAGTTCTGGGTGGGTCTGTTTGCCTTTTCAAATGCAAATTTACTGGGTAAGGGGCATATTTTTGACATAAGCCCCCAAAAGTCTTGACAAAAAAAAAAAAAAAAAAAGCCTGTTTTTCTTGAGGACAAAGTATTGACTGAAGGTAGAATTACACACTCACTACAATATATAATAACAAATATTCATTTCTCCCATGTATTTAGATCTTTTTTACAACACTAAGTAGGAGAAACACTCAATATTCATAGTATATTCAAATGAACCAAACCAAAATACAAATGCACTGCCATCTAGTTGATTACAACTCATAGTGACCCTATAGGACAGAGTAGGAGTTCCCCAAACAGTTTCCAAGGTTATAAATGTTTACAGAAGCAGACTGCCTCAGTTTTCTCCCACAGAATGACTGGTAGGTTAGAATTTCCAAACTCTTGGTTCCAGTACTTTAACAACTATGCATTTTTGAAAAAAAAAAAAAAAAAATTCCAGTTTCATCTCTTTTTCACATCTTTTCTATCTTCCCTTTTATAGGCATAAGGCCTTGAGCCTCTTGTTGGGTGGAACCAGTAGACTCTGGCTCCTTATTATCAATCATCTCATTTAATCAGCTTGGCTTTTATCACAGGACGCTTCAGATACAGCTTTTCTTCCCTCAGCTGCAACATAACATCTTTTACTTTTTTTTTTTTTCAATCATTACAGGTAACAACAACCAAAGAATCTAAGAATCAAAAGTTTCACTTCCATATCCCTTCCTTCTTTCTCATACAAAATCCCATGCTTCTATGAGTGTATAGTCATTGCAACAGTATCCTGCTTCTCACACCAACTGTAAAAAGGGGATGGCGGCTGTGCCTCACTTCTAAAATCACATAATGGGAGGAAGATCAAGATCAACAGCCCAGAGCTGATTCCTATGAGGCAGAGGTCAGACACACCTCCACCCTCCAATCTTTTTGCCAATTCTGACACCATCTGTCCCTCTCATGACATTCTACTTATCTCTTGTTGTTGTTGTTGTTTTTACGTGCAGTTGAATTGGGCCTGACTCATAGCAACCCCTCCTTGGGTTTCCCAGGCAGTATCACTAGGGAAATAGATTGCCCCATTCTTCCTTCTGAGGAGTGGCTGATAGGTTTGAACCGCCAGCCTTCTGGTTAGCAGTCAAGTGCCTTAGGCACTTATCTCTTAGAGGTCCCATCATTTGTTCCATTGGCCACACTGAATTCACAAACAATCCTCATGATTATGGTATTTATCAGAGAAAAAAACAGGTTAAATTCAAGATCAGAAATTACTTAGGATACAGTTTTTGGTTTTTTTTTTTTTAATTAGGATAGATTCTTCTCAGAATCTGGCCCTTTGGTTCTCAGCCCACAGCCCCTTTGTGTTTGCCCTGTGCAGATAAGTGTTACAAAGCTCTTTTAGCTCTCCTGTAAATGCCCAGAGGTACCCCTCTCCACCAGTAAGCCTGGACCAAAAGGCACTCACTTAGCTATGTAAGTAAGCAAATTTACTTCCATCAAGTGACTGGAGACACCACACTTTGCTAGCAAACCTTTGACTCACACTCAGCTTTGTAACTCCATGGCTATTTGTCTCCTGCTGGTCTCCTGGTTCTCCTCCCTCTGCTACCACTGCTTCTCTCTCATGTGCAAATAACAAACCTGTTAAAAGAATAAAAGAAGAAAATACATATACAATTCTCAATAATTGCAGAACAAGTATTTATCATGAATTGCTGAAGGAAAATTCACAGCAAACTGGGAATAGAAAAATATTTCCTCAACCTGATAAAAGTCCTATATACAAAACCCACGCTAATATCAGACTTAAGGAACTCTGGCAGCATAGTGGATAAAGCATTTGGCCACTAACCAGAAGGTCTGTAGTTCAAACCCACCAGCTGTTCCACAGGAGGAAGATGAGGCAATCTAATTCCTTAAAGAATTACAGCCTTTGAAACCCCAGGGGGTCCCTATGAGTCAAAATCATCTAGATGGCAGTGGGAATATAAGATGTAATGGCAAATGAATGCATATATATTCTCTCAATTCAAGAGCAAGGAAAGGATGACCATACTCCAAAAATTGGCACCAGAATTTCCAGCAGGTTCAATAAGGCATGTAAAACAATAAACCTTCTATATTGGAAAGGAGGAAACAAAAACTATGTTTGTTTATAATCAGCATGACTTTTTATGTGGAAAATTCAATGGAATAATAAATATACTTTTTTGAACTACTATGTGAATTTAACAAGTTTGTAGGCTACAACTTGAATATATAAAATCAATCATGTTTGTATACACTAGCAGAAAACAATCAGGAATTAATTTAAAAAAATATATAGCATTTAGTGTCAAAATATAAGAAATACCTAAAAAAGTCTTACAAAAATCTGTAGGAGCTACACTCTAAAACCTACAAATCATTATTGACAGAAATGAAGAAACATGTAAATAAATTAATATAGATATCATGATCATAGATCAGAAGTCTTAATTTTGTTAAGATGTCAGTTTTTTGCAAATTGATATATAAATTCAAGTCAATCCTAGTTAAAATTTCTGCTGGCTGTTTTTAACAATTGAGAACCTAAGTCTAAAATTCATATGGAAAGTCAGAGGAACTAAGGTAGCCAAAACATTCTGGGAGAATTTATATTACCCAAATTCAAAAGCTTATTAATAACCCATATTAACTAAAAGATTGTGGTATTTGTGTCCAAATAAACAGATAGAACAATAGAACAGACTGAAGAGTCCACATATGGTGTCAAAAAAAACAAACTCCCATCCTGTCGATTCTAGCTCATAGCGACCTCCTTTGGGTTTCCAAGGGTGTAAATCTTTACAGAAACAGACTGCTCATATTACTTCCATGGAGCAGCTGGTGGATTCAAACCACCAACCTTTTGATTACTAGCCTAATGCTTTAACCACTACAGCCCCAGTGCTCCTTACATAGGATCTATATATGATCAATTGATTTTAGACAAAGATGCAAAGCCAATTCGGTGGAAAGGGACAATATTTTCAACCATTTCTCCTGGCGCAATTAAATATACATATGCAGTAAAAAGTACTTTGATTCACACCTTGTGTTCTGGTTACCTAGTGCCACTCTGACAAGAATATACCACAAATGGAATGGCCTTAACAAGCAGGAGTTTATTCTCTTATGGTTCAGGAGGCTAGAAATCTGAGTTCAAAGTGCCAGGCTCTAGGGGCTGTGTGAAAGCCCCTCAACCTAGGGCTTCATCTCTGCCCCTTGCTCTCGGGCCACTGAAGCTAGAGGCATCTCTTCACTCAGGCAGCTACTGGATGCTGAGACTAACAAACCCAAGGTTGACAAATAAAATAGTACAGTCCTGATCTTACCAAACCACAAGGCAGGTCATTAATTCAAGTCCACTGTAAGTCCCAAAGTTGGCAGAGAATGGCAGGCTGCTGAACATTGACATGTCTACATGCAGGGTCCAAGCATGCCATAAGCTAGAGACCATTTCCAAAGCTGTTTCTTATATACAGGAAGCAGACCACATACCTAAAGGCAGCTACTCAGCTGTTCACAGTTGATTCCACCCTGGAGTTAATTACCAGGCTCATTATGGGGAATACATCTGCCCAGCCACTCAACCAGGCCTAGCCAAGTTGACACACAAACTTAACCATCACACCTTGCATAATTAATATACAACAGTGAATGTAAATGGAATCTTACTCCTGAGTATAAAGCCTGAAACAATGAATTTCTAGGAAAAAACAGGAGGTAATCTTTGTGAACTAGTGGTAGGCAAATTTCCAGGCTATATATACTATCAAACCCACAATCCACACACAAATAATTATTAACTTTATATAATTATATTATAAAATCAATTTTAAATATTTTATT
>NW_006921922.1:1510477-1527527 GCF_000298275.1 Orycteropus afer afer
ATCCTACTTCCGTAGTGATACTGCCTCGGAAACCCAAGGAGGGGTCGCTATGAGTCGGGGCCGACTCGACGGCACATAACAACAACAACAACACTATGCCATTAGAGCTCCTTAACTACTGACCTGCTGGTCATCAATTGAGGGATGATTTCCCACTATCCCTTCAAGATGCCAGCCACAAGCTTGGGGATCAACACAACATACTCACCTTGTGACCTGTTGACTCCTACTAACCCTTTAGGTTTGTTTATTAACTGAATGACTTACAAAATTCATGGAGAATATGCCATACTTATGACTCAGATTTATTATAACCAAAATGACACAAATGAAGAGACATATATGGTGAAAGCTGGGAGGGTTCCAAACACAAATCTTCCATGTCCCAAGAGACACACTAAACTCTAAACAGCAGATGTTGTCAACGAGGAAGATCCTTGAGCTCCACTTTCAGTGTTTTAGCAGTCAGTAACAAAATGATAGGCTAAATCATGCCTATTGAGGCTGGGCAATATTGGCTTATGAAGTAGCTCTTTTCTGGGTTGGCCAGCCCCAATCTTCAAGGGCTAGAACAAATTTTCAGGTATAGCCTGGAAGCCCCAGACCAAACCACCCCAATTACCCCAAAGGTAATTTCTTCAGAGTAAAGGAATAAAGAACTGAGGAAAAAAATTAAAACTCGGGTTGCAATATTGAAAGATTCTATGGGCAAAATATTGATTGATGCAGGAAGCATCAAAAGAAGATGGAAGGAATACACAGTCACTGTACCAAAAAAAAAAAAAAAAAAGATAATAAATAAATAAATAGTCGATATTCATCCATTTCAGGATGTGGCATATGATCAAGAACTAATGGGACTGAAGGACAAAGTCAAAGCTCCACTGAAGGAATTGGTGAAGAACAAGGCTCCAGGAATTGAAGGAATACCCATTGAGATGTTTAAACAAATGGATGCTGTGCTGGAGGCATTCGCTTAGTTAAGCCAAGACATTTGGAAGACAGCTACCTGGCCAACTGACTGCAAGAGATCCGTATTTGTACCTATTCCAAAGAAAAGTGATCTCATAAAATGTGGAAATTATTGAACAATACCATTAATATCACATATAAGTAAAATCTTACTGAAGTTAATTCAAAACTACTTCAATTCAAACTTAACTACTAATTGCAGAAGTGTATTTCTGGATAGCCTCCAGAAATGTAAGCTGGATTCAGAAGAGGACATATTTGTTAGGCTGGGTTTTCTAGAGAAGCACAACCAGTAACGGTTATATGTACATACAGAGAAAAAGAAATTTATCTTAAGAAAATGGCTCATACACTTATACAAGATGGCAAGTACCAAGTTCTTGCATCAAACATCAAGCTGGAGGTTTTTCTGACTCATGCAGCTGTAGGGGTTGATGAGCTCAAGGTTGGCAGGCAGTCTACCAGCTGTTGACACCAACGAATGATGAATCCAAGATCTCCAGGCCAAATGGTAGATTGTTTGCTCATGGACAGTTGTAGGCAGCACAGCAGGATTCCGATACACAGAAGAGTGTCTTTTTTCCCAGGATGTCCACAAATATATTGGAAACAGTCCACACCCCTATGACAACCTCCTTTCAATGGATCGGCTGCTCAAAACATATACATCCAATCCCATCATGAGAATAACCCACATCACAATTGCTTAAACTATACAGAATTGTGGTCCAGCCAAGTTGACACACAGCTCCAACTAGCACAACATAAAATGAGGGATACCATTTCTGATATCAGATGGATCTTAGCTAAAAACAAGGAATACCAGAAATATTTGTGTTTTATGGACTATACAAAAGCATTCGATTGTTTGGATCATAACAAATTATGGATAACATTGAGAAGAATGGGAATTCCAGAACACTTGATTGTTTTTATAAGGAGCCTGTACATAGATCAGGAGGCTGTCCTTCAAACAGAACAAGGGGATACTTTATGGTTCAAAATCAAGAAAGGAGTGAGTTAAGGTTGTATCCTTTCACTATACTTATTCAACTTGTATGCTGAGCAAATAATTCAAGAAGCTGGATTATACAAAGAAGAATGTGACATCAGGATTGGAGGAAGTCTCATTAAAAACCTACAATACACAGATGATACAACTTTGCTTGCTGAAAGTGAGGATGACTTGAAGCACTTACTGATAAAGTTTAAAGACTACAGTCTACAGTATGAATTACACCTCAATATAAAGAAAACATAAAATCCTCACAACTGGTCCAATAAAGAGCTTCTCAGTGGATGGAGAAAAGATTGAAGTTGTCAGTGATTTTATATTACTTGGCTCCTCAATCAACACCAATGAAAGCAGCAGTCAAGACCTCAGATGATGTATTGCATTGGGCAAATCTGCTGAAAACACCTCTTTCAAGTGATGAAGAGCAAAGATGTCTCCTTGAAGACTAAGGTGGACTTAACTCAAACCATGGTATTTTCAATCACCTCTTATACATATGAGAGCTGGACAATGAATAAGGAAGACCAAAGAAGAGTTGATGCTTTTCAGTTGTGGTGTTGGAGATGAATGCTAAGAGTACTATGGTCTGTTAAAAGGACTAACAAATCTGTCCTGGAGAAAGTGTAGCCCGGATGCTCCTTGGAAGCAAGAATGGCCAGACTTCGTATCACCTACTTTGGTCATGTTGTTAGAAGGAGCCATTCCCTGGAGAAGGATATCATGCTTGGTAAAATGGAGGCTTAGCAAAGAAGGGCAAGGCCCTCAATAAGGGCTACAACAATGGTCTCAGGTATAGCAAGGATCATGAGGCTGGCACAGGACCAGGTGGTGTTTCGTTCTGGTGTGCATAGGGTCACTATGAGTTGGAGACGACTCAACAGCACCTAACAACAACAACACAACAACAGGCCACTTTCTTTAGGGTAAAACTGGATCCTTTAACCCACATTGATAAAAAAAGCTGTATCCAAGATATGAAAAGAACATTTACAACTCAACAACAACTAAACAAACAACCCAGTTAAAAAATGAGGAAAAGAGGAATTTCTGGTAAGATATGGTAAGGCAGACAATCTACACAGACCCTCTTCAAAAAAGAAAAGATAAATCAATTGACAGAGATATAGAAGATAATCCTGGAACCCTGAGCTTTGAAAGGAAATATACAGAGGTGGATTAGGCCTAACTAGTGGAAAAATATGAATGAAAACAGTGAGCACAGAGACAGTCAGAGCAGTGGACTGTCAGCTACTCTGATGGGACCAACACCCCTTGTATTTCCAAGTGGTGCTGGGACCTGACAATTGGCCTAAAAGTCAGCCTTGGTTATCAAGGGCTGCAGGGATGACTGCACTGGTGGCCTATGACTAGGAAGAAAATCAGCATGAAGGGAGACAACCTGTGTTGTGGACTTTCCACTGTCTGGAGGGCGTAGCCATTTTGACTGTTTACAAGCAGTGGCCATTGTGGATATTTAAAGTGACTGAGGGCACAATCATTTTGAATGATTACAATTGATGGCCATTTTGAATATTTAAAGTGACTGAGGGCAAAGCCATTTGGAATGTTCACAAGCAGTGCCCATTTTGGATTTTAAAGTGACAGCATTCTCATTCAGATTCCAGGGACCTAAGAATAGGCTCCATTTGCCAAGGACAGCAGGGATATAGAGGAGTCTGACAAGGGGAAAGGAAACAGGTGGTGAGTGTATAAGTTCTGCCAACTAGCAAGTAGAGAAGCACAGCACACTACCCTGTTTACATAGATAACAAAACGAAAATGAAAATTCATGGGCAAGTCATTCCAACATACAATCATGAATTAAATATAAACACAAAAACATCACAATGCCTCGGAGACAACACAGCATCACAGTCCACACAAAGAAGCAAGATAAAGCAGGAGAAACAAGGGACCAAGATACAGGTCCTAAACACATCCCTGAGGCAGATGCAGCATTGGAACTCCCTGATAAGGAATTCAAAAGAATTATATATAGGTATCTCCAACAAATTGAGAGACCAATCAAGGAAAACACTGACAAAATTGATGAAAACACAGACAAACCCCTAGAACAATTTCAAGATAATACAAGAACAACATGACAAAATAAATGAAAAAAATAGAAATTATACCAATGATACAAAACCTATAGTCCAGAAGATTAATACTAAATTTTCAGAAATAGATAATACATTGAAAGGGAAAAGGAGTAGAATTGAATCAATAAAAGACATAATTAGCGAGATTGAAGGCAAATACCAGAATACTTCTTTGGAAAGGATTCAATAAGAAAAAAGATCAAAATGAAGAAAGTGTAAGGTTCATGTGGGATGCTATCAAAAGGAATAACTTACATGTAATCAGAATTCTAGAACAGGAAGAGAAAAAGAAAGCCACTGAGAAAATTGTCGAAGATTTATAGGAAGATAACTTCCCTGGTATGATGAAAGATGAGAATATATCCATTCAAGTAGTCCAACAATCACCAAACAGGAAAGATCTCAAAAGAAAATCACCAAGACATGACATTATCAAACTCAGCAAAACCACAGACAAAGAAAGAATCATGAAAAGCAATGGAAAAATGAAAAAAATAGCTACACGGGACAACCAATAAGACTAAGCTCAGATTTCTTGGCAGAAACTACAGGCAAGAAGACAATGGAATGGGATATATAAAACTCTGAAAGAGAAACACTTCCAACCAATAATTATATACCTAGCAAAACTTCCCTCAAATATGATGTTGAAATTAGGACATTTTCAGATAAACAGAAATTAAGGGAGTGTGTTAAAACCAGAACAACATTACAAGATATGCTAAAGGGAATCCTTTGAGCAGAAAACCAAAAACAGCAAACAACAACCAACCATTAACACGCATGATGGCATAACCCAGAAACCAACCCACTTATAGAAATATCCAAAGAAAATAAGCCTACAAGACTGTAAAAAGGGAAGTAGAGACATCAATTGACAAACGAAGGCAACTACAAATCAAAAAGAAGGAAAATATTTTGAAGTTACAGAACTTCTAAATGGTAGAGAAATCAAGACAACTGCTAGATAGAATGGACTGTTCTAAACTTGGGAAGAAAATTATAAATCACAGGGTAACCTCAAAGAAAAATGATAAACTTTCACATCAAAATAAAAAAGAGGACAAGCACAAATATTTAGCAAATACTAAAACAATAGAAACAAAGGAAGTGATAACATGATCCATAAACAAAACAATCTCAGCAAATAAAATTATACGGAACAAAACAATCAACACCACGAAAAGCACATAAGAAAACAATAGCAACAAATTCATACTTGTTGATAATTACATAGCTGACAAGGGACTTATATAAAATTTACAGAAAACTCCAACACTTTAACAACAAAAAGATTAATGATCCAATTAAAGAATGGGCAGAAGACATGAATAGACACTTCACCAAAGAGGATATTCAGGCAGCCAGCAAATACATGAAGAAATGCTCACAATCATTGGCCATCAGAGAGATGCAAATCAAAACAACGAGATACCGTTTCACCCCAGCACTAATGGCAAAGTTCAACCCGATAAAAAATAACAAATTCTGATGAGGATGTGAAGAGATTGGGACTTTCATAGACTGCTAGTGGGACTGTCAAATGATGCAACCACTGTGGAAAACAGTATGGTGATTCCTTAAAAAGCTGGAATTAGAAATACCATTTGACCCAGCAATCCCATGACTAGGTATATATCCTAAAGAAGTGACAGCCAGGGCAAGAACAGATATATGCAAACCCATGGTCATTGCATCACTATTTATAATAGCAAAAAGATAGAAACAACCTAGGTGCCCAACAGAAGAATGGATAACAAACTTTGGTACATGCACATAATGGAATACAAATCACTGCATAAGATGGATGAACTTGGAAGACATTATGTTGAGTGAAATAAGTCTATCACAAAAGGACAAATATAGTATTAGTTCATTACTACAAAAAGTCAAGGAAAGGTTCACATATGGAAGGAAACTTTTTTTGTTGGCTACCAGGGGTGGGAGGAGAGGGGAGGGAACACTGAAAAAAAAATGCATTGACCCATGTCACTTTAGTTTTATGTATTTCACTGTACATTAATTTTATTTCAATTATGTATTATATATAAAAGAAAAGAATGAAGAAATGATCAGAATAGACATCTCAGCCAAGAAGACAAATATGAAGTACATGAAAAGATGTTCAACATCATATGTCACTAACTAACTAACTAATATTGAGTTGATTCCAACTTATAGCAACCCTATGGGACAGAGTAGAATTCTCTATACAGTTTCCAAACTGTAAATATTAACAGAAACAGACTGCCTCATCTTTCTCCTGAAGAGAGGCTGAAGGGTTTGAACAGCTGAAGTCCAGGGTCTTAATAATTTCACCACCAGTTCTCTTTCATATGTCGTTCTAAAGCAAACCAAACCTGCAGTCATTGAGTTGATTCCAATTCATCGCAACCTCCAAAGGCTTTCCCAGGCTGTAAATCTTCACATAAGTAGATTGCCTTACCTTTCTCTGATGGAGCAGCTGGTGCATTTGAACCGCCAGCCTTCCAGTCAGCAGCCATATGTCTTATCCACTGTGTCACAAGAGCTCTTTTTATATGTTATTAAAAAAAATAATAATAAAATAAAAGAACCACTGCCATTGAGTTAATTCTGACTCATAGTGACTCCCATAGGGTTTCTGACATGGTAAATCTTTACAGAAGTAGGTTGCCAAGTCTTCCTTCTGTGGAGTGGCTGGTGGGTTTGAATACCAACCTTCTGGCTAGCCGTCAAATGCCTTAGGCACTGTACCACCACAGCTCCTTTTATATGTCATTAGGGAATTACAAATTAAGAAAACAATGAAATCTTACTACCTCACTATTAAACAAGAAGGGGAAAAAACCCTGTCTATTAGAATGGTTAAAATCCAAAATACTGAAAATACCAAATGCTAAGGGACATGGAGCAAAAGGAACTCTCATTCATTTCTGACAGGAATATAAAATGGTGCATGCATTTTAAAAAGACAATCTAGAAGGTTCTTATAAAGTTCTGTAATCCAGTATTCATACTCCTAGGTACTGACCCAAAGGAATTGGAAACTCATCTCCACACAAAACCTACCTATAATGTTTGTAGCAGTTTTATTAATAATTGTCATAAATTGGAGACAATTCATATATCCTCCAATAGCTGAACAGATCCAGGACTTATTCTGTACTCTCTTCCTTGACTATTTTCTCTACCTGTTGGCTTTCTTTTATTTATTTATTTAATTGTAATTTGGGTGCAAATTTACAGAGCAAAATTTGTTTTACATTCAACAGTGCTTTAAATGCTTTGATTTGTGTGCCTTTGACTTGCAAATGTACACTTTCAGCCCTAAAGTCTTCCCTGAACTGGACTCATGCCCAACTGTAGTTTTGAGATAATTACTTGGGTTTCTAATAAAAAAGAAAAAAGAAAAATAAAACAAAAACAACTCACTGCCATCAAGTGGGATCTGACTCATAGCGACCCCCTGTTGGATTTTTGAGGTGGTATCACTACGAAAGTAGATTGCCCAACCTTCCTTCCAAGGAGTGGCTGCTGGGTTTGAACTGCCAGACTTCTGGTTAGCAGTCAAATACCTTAGGCACTACTCCACCAGAGCGCCTGGGTTTCTAATAGGCATCTCATTATTAACAATTAAATATGATTTCTCCCCACCCCCTCACTTTTCTCTTAAACATATTATCTGGAAATTCTGATCACCTTAATCTCTCAGCATCTTTGGTGCACTCACACAAGCCATCCTTTGTTATCAACATTACTACAAAAAAAAAAAAAAAAAGTCACTGCTGTAGCGTCTGTTCCGACTCACAGCGACCCCTCTTTGGGTTTCCTAGGCAGTACCACTACAGAAGTAGATTGTCCAGTCTTCCCTCCTGGGAGTGGCTGGTGGGTTTGAATCAGCAGCCTTTCTGTGAGCAGTCAAATGCCTTAGGCACTAGGCCACCAGAGCATCACATTACTAGGAAACATTTTAATCTGCTTTCAATATTGCTCTCTTGAATCCACTCTCAACGAAGCAAGCAGAGGAATCTTTTCAAAATACATATCAAATTATATTACTTCTCTACTTCAAACCATCCAAAACCTTCTTATTACAATTAAAATAGAATACAAATTCATAAAATATATTCAATATCTGTACCCCACCAACTTCTGACAACATCTACTACTACTCTTTTACTCAACACAATGTAGATGTATTCATCTCCTTTCTATCCTTCAAATATATAAATACCATTCTTGTCTTTGAGCTTTGTCCAAGGATATTTGATATTTGAATTTTGACTCCTAAAAATTCAGGAATTAGTTTAAAAGTCATCTCTCTTGTTTCTCTCGTGCTGCTGTAACAGAAATACTACAAATGGATGGCTTAGCAAACAGGAATTTATTCTGTTATAGTTAAGGAGGCTAGAAGTCTGAGTTCAAAGTGCTAGCTCTGAGACTGGGTGAAGGCCCCTTGACCTTGGGCTTAAATTTTGCCTCCTGTCCCAGGCTCACTGCAGTTGGAGCCTTTTTCTGACACATTCAGCTGCTGGCTGCTGAGGCTGATGAACCCAAGGTCAGCAGGTAAAATGGCACTGTCCCAAGATCAACAGTCAACATCGTAGACCACTAGTTCAAGTCCAGAAACAATCCCAACAATGGTAAGCAACATGACAGGCCACTGAGTTTAAGACTTGGGCAAATGCAGGATCCAGATGTGCCAAAAAACTAAAGACCTTTCTCAAAGTTTCTCCTTATATACTGGAAGCAGACCACACCCAAAGGCAACTATCCTTTAACTGACTAGGTGCTCACAGCAAATTTTACCATGGATGTATTATAATCTCATCATGGAGAATATTTACATCCAGCTGCCCAGCCACTCAAACTACAGTCCAGCCGTGTTGACACACAGCATCTCACCAAGAAGTCCTGTCTTATCCACCTAATCTCCAGAATGTTATTCTGATTTGTATTCAATACCTAAACCAGTTGCTGTGGAATCAATTATGGCTCATAGCAATCACATGCATATCAGAATAGAGCTGTAATCCACACAGATTTCAGTGGTTGATTTTTTTTTTTTTTTTTTTTTTGAAGCAGATTGTTGTTGCTGTTATGTGCCATCAAGTCAGACCCGACTCATAGCTACCACAAGGATTTTATTCCCAGGCATCTCTGGGTGGACTTCAACTGCCAACCTTTCACTCAGCAGCCAAGCTCTTTAACCTTTGCTTCCCCCAGGGACACTACTGATTATTTTGGACTTATCTATTTATTGTCTGTCTTTGGTTCCTAACTATCATCCTTAGATAGAATCTTGTGTTGCTATTGTTGTTAGGTGTCATTGAGTAAGTTCCAAATCATAGTGACCCTATGTACGACAGAACAATGCTCTTCCTGGTCCTGTTCCATCCTCAAAATCATTGCTTTGTTCGAGCCCATTGTTACAGCCACTATGTCAATCCAACTCACTGAGGGTCTTCCTGATTTTGGCTAATCTTCTGCTTTACCAAGTATGATGCTTTTCTTCAGGGTCTGGTTGCTGCTGATAACATCTCCAAAGTCCATGAGATGAAATTCTGCCATCCTCACTTTTCAGAAGCATTCTGGTTATAATACTTCTAAGACAAATCTGTTCATTCTTCTGGCAGACCATAATGAATTCAATATTCTTAACCAACACCATCATTCAAAGACAGAAATTCTTCTTTGGTCTTCCTTATTCTTTGTCCAGCTTTCAAATATATATGAGGCAACTGAAAATATTGTGGCTTACATCAGGCACACTTTAGCCTTCAGATACCTTTGCTTTTTAAGACTTTAAAGATGTCTTTTGCAGCAGATTTACCTGATACATCACTTGATTTCTTAACTGTTGCTTTTATGGGTGTTGATTGTGGACCCAAATAAAATTAAATACTTGAAACTTCAATATTTTCTATGATTATCATAATGTTGCTTATTGGTCCTATTGTAAGGATTTTTGTTTTCTTTATGTTGAGGTATAAACCTGAACATATTTTGTTTTCTTTATGTTGAGGTATAAACCTGAAATACTGAAGCCTGTTGTCTTTGACCTTCATCAGTAAGTTCTTCAAGTCATTTTCACTTTCAGCAACTAAGGTTGTGTCATCTTCATATCACAGATTGTTAATGAGTATTCCTGAAGGCATGTTCTTCTTCATAGAGTCCAGCTTCTCGGATTGTCTGTTCAGAATGCAGATTGAATAAGCATGGTGAAAGGATAAAACCTTGGCATGCACCTTTCCTGTTTAACTGAAGGCATCGAAAGAAGTTCCAACTGCACTGAAGCACTGGCCAAAAACAAGTCTCCAGGAATTGGTGGAAAACTAATTGAGATGTTTCAACAAACTTATGATGCTGGAAGTGCTCACTCATCTAAGCCCAGAAATTTGGAAGATAGCCACCTGGTCAAATTACTGGAAAATACCCATATTTCTGCCCAATATGAAGAAAAACAACCCAAAAGAATATGGAAATTATCAAATAATATCATTAATATCACATAAAACTTTGTTGATGCAGATAATTCAAAAATGGTTGGAACAGTACATCAACAGGAAACTGCCAGACATTCAAGCTGGATTTTAAAAAAGAAAGATATCATTGCTGATATCAGAAGTATCTTAGCTGAAAGCAGAAAATACCAGAAAGTTATTTTATTGTTTAGTGTTTTATTGAGTATGCATAGGCATTCAATGATGTCAATCATAACAAATTATGGATAACATGATAAAGAATAGGAATTCCAGGACAGTTACTTGTGCTTATGTGGAACTTGCACATAAACTAAGAGGGAGTCATTTGAACAGAACAAGGGGTATTGTGTGGTTTAAAACCAGGAAACATGTGTATTGAAGTCCCTTAATATGAAAACCTTGTGTATCTTATTTAATTTCCTATACCTGATGCTTAAAAGAATGTTTGCATCATAGGATACTCTCAAGACATGCTTAAGGGTATGTATATATGTATGCATATTCAAGAGAGGAAACATTTGCCAGGCATGAAAATAATATCAGATATTTGAATGTGTCTTAGATAACCTCTTTAGGAATTTAAGCTGGACTTAATTTGAGAGGAGATTTATATAGTTTGGAAATAATCAGAAATCAATAATTTACATTTCTAGGAAAAGCATAGAAGTTATGGATTTTGTGTCTGTGTAAAGGTATGTATTTTCTGACCAGTATTTCTTTCCCACACCAAAGCAATATAGTAAGTAGTTAACCTCTAATAGGAATAGAAATGGGGGAAAAGCAGTGTCTGGAACTCAATAACTGTTGGTAATGTTCACTATGGCACATAACTGTGACTTCTAGTCAGTTAAGTCCATAACTTTAACTTAATTTGAACAGGAAGAACTGAATAAGACAATTTGATACAATTATTTCTACACAGATTACACTGATATGCTCAGTCCTGGAGAGCTCCAGGCACAGACTCTGACAGTGTCCATTATTTCAAAGGTCATTAGATATGGTACACAACATGAGTCCTTGGGTTTAGGATTAGATATATTTCATTGCCCAGTAGTGAATTCTCCTTTGTGTCTAAAAAGTCAAGGAATGGCCTTAATAATTTATGCAGTTGCAGGGATAATTTTAGGGATTATTTCCTTAGGGAACACAACTTGAGGTGTTGAAAACTATATGTGATCAATTCTGAGAGTCTTTAATAATAGACTAAGAAACACACCTCCCCTACTGTGTAATTCATAGCCACACTTAATAAAGAAAAACATGGGCAGAAAAAGGTTCTAGTCCTTAGTGACCTGAATCTTCCAAGTACTTGCTGGAGTGGCAGTCATCAGACAGGCTGCATCCCTGAGGGCTCAGATACATTTTTGCCTGTTTGTCGAGTCCCATCCCTGTAAATGGCTCACCGTTATACCACCGTTTTATTAAGTGTAATAGGGCTTGGAGTCCTCTATTTTCATGGAGAAATTCTCTTTCTCTCCTTATTCTTTTATTCACCAGCAAAAAGAATCTGCTAATGACACTGTTCTTTAACAAGTCTAACCTCATTTATCACTGTATGTGCTCTCATTTGGTTTCTTTAATTATTCTCCATTTTGCTAATTGTGATTATCCAGAGTACCACAATTTATCATATTTCTCTCCCTCTTAAAAGACTAATTTGCTGTTCTTATTCTTTCATGGATTCTTATTAACATTTTTAATTACAGCTGCTTCAGAGGACCCTCTATCCTTCCCTTTTCTTCTCAGAGTGTACCAGTATTTATCTTTAATGGCCCTAATCATTATTTTCTAATTTATGGTATTCCATGTTGCCTTTGTAAGTGTATTTTCTTAATCTAGGCCTTTCTACATTGAAAATTAAAGTCTACCATTGATTTTCTGTCAAGGCAGTAATGGTATGAATGTCACCTTGTAGAAAAGTAAAAGCACATAACTCGAATGTTTTATTTAATAACTAATAAAATGCACTGGACTCAATTCAATGAGCTGAATGAAAAATAGATCCCAAATAAATAAATAAACAAGAACTAAGTCTGGCAATAAGATACAGAATGTGCAGAACTCAGCATGTAAAGTTTTGAACTTATCATTACTTGTCTTTCCTTCATATCTGTATTCAAGAAAAAATATATTGGTCATCTATTAAATTAGAATGATATTTTAAGTGATAATAGAAGACAAAGGTTGTTATCTTAAATGTGTAGTATCTTATAGATGTGATAAAACATGTAGAGTAATACAGCAAGGTGCAATGAACTTTAAGAGGTCAACAAGAGAAAAGATAAATTCTAACTAGGAAAATCATAAAAAGGTTTTAGGAAGAAGTGACATTTAAGTTGTAACTTAAATGAAATTTGTAGTATTTGATATGATGAATAGAGCTAATACCTCAAAAGAAAACAAAAAGAAAAATATGAAGTGTGTTTTGTAGAGAGTAATATAGTGAGGATAAGGAAAATAGTTCATAAGGGTATGGTATATGGTTAAGCTAGAAGTGTAATTTGAGTTTAGATCCCATAGAACCTTAAATGAACATTTAGCCTCAATGGAATGCATTCAATATATTAAATTTGAGAGGAATATAATTGCCTGTGCAATAGGAAAACTAAACTATAGTGGAAGGCAGACCAGTTATAAGACTATTGCAATAGACTAAGCCAAGATTGAACTAAGGTGCCAGAAGTGGAAATGGAAATAAGAGTAATTTAGTGCTAAATTTAGGAGATTTGTTGTTGTTGTTGTTGTTATTGTTATTGTTAGGTGCTGTCGAGTTGTCTCTGACTCATACTGACCTTATGTACAATAGAATGAAATACTGCCCAGTCCTGTTCCACCCTCACAATCTGTGATATACCTGAGCCCATTGTTGTAGCCACTGTGACAATCCATCTTGTTGAGGGTCTTCCCCTCCTTCGTTGATCTTCCACTGTACCAAGCATGATATCCTTCTCCAGAGAATGGTCCCTTCTGATAACATGACCAAAGTAGGTGAGACGAAGTGTGGACATTCCCATTTCCAAGAGGCATTCTGCCTGCACTTCTTCCAGGACAGATTTGTTACTTCTTTTAGCAGTCCACAGTACTTTCAGTATTCGTCCCCAACACTACAACTGAAAACCATCAACTCTTCTTTGGTCTTCCTTATTCATTGTATAGCTCTCACATGCCTCTGAGGTGATTGGAAATGCCATGGTTCAGGTTAGGCATATCTTAGTCTTCAAGGAGACATCTTTGCTCTTCAGCACTTCAAAGATGTCTTTTGCAGCAGCTTTGCACAGTGTAATATGTCATCTGATGTCTTGACTGAAGCTTCCATTGGTGTTGATTGTAGAAACAAGTAATATGAAATCTTTGACAACTTCAATCTTTTTTTCCATTTATTATGGTGCTGCTTATTGGTCCATTTGTGAGGATTTTTGTATTCTTTTTATTAAGGTATAATCCATACTGCGGACTGTAGTCTTCATCAGTATGGCCTTAGTGATAGAAATAACACCGGAGATTGCATGATAGAACTTTAGGAGATAGAAAAAAATGTATTGGTAACTAACTAAATGAATAGTAGGCTTAAGCCAAAGCAACTGCAACGTTCTTCACATGTTGTTGTTATGTACCGTCAAGTTGGACCCGACTCATAGTGACCCCTCCTTGGGTTTCCGAGGCAGTATTACTGTGGAAGTAGATTGCCCAACCTTCCTTCCGAGGAGTTGTTGTTGTTGTTATGTGCCTTCAAGTCGGACCCGACTCATAGTGACCCCTCCTTGGGTTTCCGAGGCAGTATTACTGTGGAAGTAGATTGCCCAACCTTCCTTCCGAGGAGTTGTTGTTGTTGTTATGTGCCTTCAAGTCGGACCCGACTCATAGTGACCCCTTCTTCAAGTGGCTGGTGGATTTGAACTACCAGCCTTCTGGTTAGCAGTCCAATAAATGCCTTAGGCACTATGCTACCACATGGGGGAGGTTCTTTACATAGGTAATTACTACTACTACTACTACTACTAATAATAATAATAATAATAATAATATCAAATACATACTGAGAATTAATAAATAAATACAACCTTTGTCATCAAGTCTATTCCAACTCATGGTGACTCATGTGTGTCAAAGTAGAATTGTGCTCAAAGAGGTTTGCAGTATTTCCTTTTTCAGAAGTATGTCACCAGTCTTTTCTTCCTAGGTGTCTCTGGATGGACTCAAATCTCTAATTGTTTGCACTACCCTTGGACTCCAAACAATTACTGAGAGGTCGTTAAATTTTAAATGCTTCAGATATGTTTATCTATTCAATCCTCAGGCCATCCTTATAAAGCTGAGAAAAAATATGCCATTATTAGAAATTAGAAAATTAATGAGGGAATAGATTTGGGATAAAGATAATGAGTTCTGTTTTAATTGAGCAGTTTCAGATACAGGTTTAGTGAAGATTGCATAAACTATGTTGCAGAAAGTTATCTCCCATATGTTAGAAATTTAACATAATGTAAGTGTATTCACTCTCATTAAATATCCAACACAGAATGTTGGCATCTCTACCTATACAGTCTCAAATTGATGGAGTTTTTGCTGTATTTTAGATATCATGAGAAACACTGGGCCTCTGTTTGTCACAGAAAATGAGAAAATGGGGATGGAGAAGGCACTGTGTTTTATTGTGTCAGTCTATGAATGACCCACATCATTTTAATTCACAGTCCTTTGTACAGAACTAATCAAATGGTGCTAACCTAATTGCAACAGATGCTAGGAAATGTAGGGGGGCACATGAACTATTTTGGTAAGTTTCACTGTCTCTGTCACAGGCACTATAAAATCATTTTTTTAAATATAGTAGTGTAGAAGAAATGGGGTCTAGAACTAAATACTGAGTTCCAAAGTCACATTTTCTTACTCATACTTTCTTTCCTGTCTACATAGTTAATCCTTATTCATTCTTCAAAATGTATTTCATTATATTAAAGAAACACTGTTGTGGAAATTTATTATCTATAATGAGAGAAAAAAATACAGTCTTGTCTCAAATAAAAGTTCATTTTGGAGAAAATAGTCAAACATCAATAAGAAGTTACTAAACACTAGAAAATATAGGTTAATATTTTGAGCACAGATATAAGAAGAGTCAAAATATAATGATCAATTGATATAATTACATTATACATAAAAGCTATAAACATAAATCCAAATAGAAAAACAAACAGGAAAAACATGGAAAAAAAAACTATTAAAAAATACTTTACATTCCCAAAAGGAAAATTACAAATAAAAATCAATTAATAAAATAAATGTAAATATCCACTACCAAGCTTTTAAAAATAAAAAATTACTAATTATAAAATAAAATTTTAAATGCAAATTCCAATGAGGATAAATACTACACTTGTAAAATTGGTAACTCTTAGTTCTATACATAGGTAATGAAAACTCATACACTGTGGGTAAAATTACTAGAGAATACTTTTGGAAAGTGTTTATTAAATTCATTAATTCATTACACATATATTTGACCCCAAAGCTATACCTAGGAGCCCAGGTGATGTAGTCCGTATGGGCTTGGCTGCTACCCAAAAGGTCAGAAGTTCAAACATATCAGCTGTCCTGTGACAGAAAGATGTGGAAGTTTGTTTCTGTAAAGATTTACCAAAAAAAAAAAAAAACAACCAAACTCATTGCCATCAGTCATATCTGGCTCATAGAGACCCCTCCTTGGATTTGCCCCCAGGTAGTATTACTACAGAAGTAGATTGCCCAATCTTCTTTCTAAGGCGTGGCTCGTGGGTGTGAACAGTCAAATCTCTTAGGCACTACCCCACTAGAGTCTTCTTCTGTAAAGATTACAGCCTTAAAATCTCAAAGGGTAGATCTACTCAGTCTTAAAAGGTCTCTATCAGTCAAAATTAACTCCACAGTTACCAGAGGTAAATTACCCAATGAGAAACATAAGCACATGCTAATTTGTGCTTACTTGCTTATCTGTAGTGAACAATTTCACATGGGCTTCACCTGAAGACATATGAATCTATTGTGGTAGTTTAGGTTGTAAGTCAACATGGCTGGGCTGTGATTGTGAGTGGCTTGGCAGTTGTGATATAATTATTCCCCATGATGAGATTGAATGTGGTATAATTGCTTCCACAGTGGAATCTGCTGTGAGCAGCTAATTAGCTAATTAGTTGAAAGGGAGTTGCCTTTGGTGTGTGGACTGCTCCTAGTATATCTGGAGAAGCTTTAGGAGAGGTCTCTGGTTTTTGCTTATTTTGAATCCTGCATTTGGATCATTATCATCCCCATTCCCTGGAATTGAACCAATGGCCATTTCCTTGAGATAAATCCAAATTTACCTCTCTTTCTCTCTCCCTGCCTCCTTCCCTCTCTCTCTCTTTTTCCCTCTCTCTCTCTCTCTATATATATATATATACACTCTCCATTTAGACATACCTAATTGTTTAGCTAGGAGCTCTGGTAGCATAGTGGCTAAGACAGTTGCCTGCTAA
>NW_006921922.1:1534657-1546084 GCF_000298275.1 Orycteropus afer afer
CTCAGGGGTCCAAGATTATCTTCTGTGTCTGTGTTAATTGGTTTCCCTTTTCTTTGTTGAAGAGGGTCTGTGCAATCCTTCTGCCTAGTCCACCATCTTGCCTGAACCTGGATGATATTCTTGATGTCATTCCACAATACTTCTGGTTTTCAGTCATTGGTGTTCAATGCATCAAATGTATTCTTTAGATGGTCTCTAAATTCAGGATGGATATATTCCAGGTCATAATTTGCCTGATGTGGACTTCTTTTAAATGTCTTCAGCTTCAACTTAAACTTTCATATGATCAGTTCATGATCAGTTCCACAGTCAGCTCCTGGCCTTGTTTTGCCTGAAGCTGTTGAGCTTCTCCATCACCTCTTGCCACAAATGTAGTCAATCTGATTCCTGTGTACTTGGTCTGGTGAAGTCCATGTGTATAGCCATCATTTAGGTTGTTAAAAAAATGTATTTGCAATGAATAAGTCTTTGGTCTTGCAAAATTCTACCACAGGATCTCCAGTGTTATTTTATTACCAAGGCAATATTTCCTAACCACTGGTGATTCTTCTTTGTTTCCAACTTTTGCATCCAATCAACAGTGATAATTATTATGTCTTGACTGCATGTTTGGTCAACTTCATACTGCAGAAGTTGGTAAAAATTTTCACTTTCCTCATCTTTGGCTTTGGTGGTTGGTGCATAAATTTGGATCATAGTAGTATTTACTGGTCTTCCTTGTAAAAGAAAAAAAGAAAAAACAAACTCACTGCCATTGAGTCAATCCTGACTCATAGCAACCCCTCCTTGGGTTTCCCAGGCATTATCTCTATGGAAGTAGATTGTCCGGTCTTACTTCTGAGGAGTAGCTTGTGGATTTGAACCTCCAGCCTTCTGGTTAGCAGTCAAATGCTGTATTGTACTTCAGCAAAGATCTTGATACATTCTTTGTGATTATGAATTCTTCAATTTGTCATTCCTGGCATAGTAGATCATATAATTGTGAGATTAATGGCCAAAACCTGTCCATTTTAGCTCACTAATGCCAAGCATATCCTTCTTCATGCATTCCTTTTCATTTTTTACAAACTCCAATTTTCCTAGGTTCATGCTTCATACATTGCATGTTCTAATTATTAATGGATGGTTGCAGCTGTTTCTTGTCATCATGAAACATGCCACATCAGCAAATAAGGTCCCAAAAACTTTTCTCTATATATATCATTAAGGATGCTCTACACTGAGGAGGCAGCTCTTCCTCAGTTGCACTATGAGTGTCTTCTGACCTGAGAGCTTCATCTTCCAGCACTACATTGGACAGTGTTTCAGACTATTAACAAAGTTTTCCAGTAATATATCAGATAGTGTTTCACTGCTATTCATAAGGTTTTCACTGGCCAATTCTTTGAGAAGTAGATGGCCTTTTCCCTTTGGTGAGTCTGTCTTAATCTGGAAGCTCTGCTGAAACCTGTCCACCATGGGGAACCCTGCTAGTGTTTGAAACACCAGTGGCATAGCCTCCTACCTCACAGCAACAAGCAAGCCACCACAATGGGACAAACTAACAGACAAGTTTGTCTTCCTTAGCTGTTCCAAACTGATTCTCTCACTTCTCAGTATTCCCTAGCTGCTCCAACCCCTGCCTGCCCTCAGCACCTGACTCACTTGCCTGGCCTGTTCTGGGCACACCACACCCACCTGCCTGGCATGTTTGGCTCACTTACCCTACCATTTACAATAGCTACAAAAAGGAGAAAATATTTGGGAATAAATCTTACCAGTAACACAAAGGCCTATACAAAGAAAACTACAAAATATTGCTATAAGAAATTATGAGAGATCTACATAAACTGAAGAACATACCATATTCATGGTTAGGAAGATTAAATGTTGTAAAAATATCAATACTACCCAAATCAATCTATACATTCAATGCAATCCCAATCCATATTCCATAATAATTCTTCAAAGACAGGGAAAAATCAATCACTAATTTTATATGCAAAGGAAAGTGACCTTGGATAAGCAAAGCACTTCTGAAGAAGTAAAACAAAATGGGAGATTTCACATTCCCAGATCTCAGAACCTACTGTACAGCCATAGTGTCAAAGCATCCTGGTACTGGTACAACAGCAGACACATAGACCAGTGGAACAAAATGGAGAACCCAGAAATAGATCCATTGACCTATGGTCAGCTGATCTTTGACAAAGGGTCAAAATTAATTAAATGCAGAAGAGAGTCTCTTTAAGAAATGGTGCTGGCAAAAGTGAATATTCACTTGCAGAAAAGTGATACAAGATCCATACCTCACATCATACACAAAAACTAACTCTAGATGGATCAAAGACTTAATGTGAAGCCTAAAGCTAGAGAGTTCATTGAAAAAAAAAAAAAAACAGGGGCAAACTTAGGAGCACTAATTTATAGCATAAATAGACAACCAAGCACAAGCCAAGATGCACAAACAGCAGAAAATAAACTAGATTATTGGGACATTCTGAAAAATAAATTCTTATGTGCAACAAGACTTCTCCAAAAGAGTAAAAAGAGAACCTACAGAATGAGATAAGATATTCAGTAATGTCATATCAGACAAAGTATTTATCTCTAAAATTTAGAGAAAACTCCAACACTTCAATATCAAAAAGACAAACAATCCAATTAAAAAATTGGCAGAAGACATGAACAGACACTTCACCACAGAAGATATTCAGGCAGCCAAGAAACATAAAGAAATGTTCATGATCATTAGAGAGATGCAAATCAAAACAACCATGTGACACAAGTTCACCCAAGCATTTGTAACAAAGTTCAAGAAGACAGAAAATAACAAATGCTAGTGAGCATGTGGTGAGACTGTAAAATGTTACAACCATTGTGGAAATCGGTATTGTGATTCCTTAAAAAGTTGGAAATAGAAATACCATTTGATCCAGCAATCCCGTTACTAGGTATATATCCTAAAGGTGTGAAAGGCAGGACATGAATAGATATATGCACACCCATGTTCATCGCAGCACTATTCACAATAGCAAAGAGATGGAAACTACTTAAGTACCCATCTACCAAGGAACGGATAAACAAGCTGTGGTACTTATACATGATGGAATATTATGCAACCCTAAAGAATAATATAGAATTGGCAAAACACCACATAGTGTGGATGAACTTGGAGGAAGTTATGGTGAGTGAAATAATTCAATCATAGAAGGAAAAATATATTTGTCCACTATTGTAGAAAATCAAGGTAAAGTTGGTTACCAGGGATAGGAGGAGATAGGAAGTGCTAGACAAATTGGAAAACTGTGTGTGTGTGTGTATGTGTGTGTGTGTGGAGAGAGAGAGAGAGAGAGGGAAACCAAAGATTATTAGTGGTTACTAGGGGTAAGAGGGAGGGGGAAAGGGGAAACTTTTGTTTTTGGGGCATTGAGTTTATGTTAATGGTGGTGGAATATTTTGGAAAAGTATAGCAATAATGATGGCATAACATGAAAAATGTCACCAATGTTCCTAAGCTTTAAATGTGGCAGTGGTTATACTGACGAATGTCTTGCTGTGTACGTTTTCATCAATATGAAAGTTAGGGGAAAAAATGATTTATAGCCTCAGAAATCCTTTTTGGGGGTTGTTATGAGTCAGAATTGACTTGATGGCAGTGAGTTTTGTTTAGAGTTTGGTTAGTATGAGTAATTTATTGAGAGGTCAATTCCTTTTTAAATGTGAAGGACAATTAAGTTAGGAAGAAAGTGGCCAATTAATGATGAATTATTAAGCCAACTATCATTGTGGGAGATCTTTGTTGAGTCTTGTGGGGGAAACTCTGGGTAAGAGTTGAAAGCATAAGCTTGAAAATTTTACTTGAGGACAGAGACTGCTGGAATATTTATTGACTAACTCATGTGAGTCATTGTTTGAGATCTGCTTCAGAGTGCTAATTCCTCCACATTTTCAGTCTGCTGCACACAGAAAAGCCATCCACAATTTCAGAAGAAAGCTCTTAAATCCAGAGATGCAAAAATGGCATTCAGTATGAACCGGAAAACACAAAAAGGTGTACAGGGTATGGGTTTGGCACTGACAGGTATGCAATTGTTAAAAAAATAAATGGGAAACATAGAAAAGTAAATTATAAGTATGTTTTCTTGTTGTTGAGGTCCCCGGGTATGCTTGACTATTAACCTAAATGTTGTTGATTTGAACCAATCCTTTTTGTTTCTAGCAGTGCCATGGGGAAAGAGGCCTGGCAATGTGCTTCTGTAAGATTATAGCCAAGAAAAACACAGGGAGCAGTTCTACTGTGTTGACTGTGTGTCACTATGAGTCAAAATCCACTCAATAGCAATGGGTTTGGTTTGCTTTTTGTTATTTTTGCTAGATGCTTTTGAGTTGGCTTTGACTCATACCCACCTTATAGACAATAGAACAAAATGTTACCTGGTCCTGCACCATCATTATGATTGTTGTTACGTTTGAGTTCATTGCTTTGGCTATTGTGTTAATCCATCTTATTGAGGGTTTACTATGTTTTTGTTGACATTCTACATTACCAACAATTATGTATTTTTTGAACAATTGGCATTTTCCTGATGATGTGTCCAGAACACTTATGACCACAGACAAAACTATTACAAGTATAAAAATATTACCAGAAAAAATAAAAGCAATAAACCAAGGTAAGTTTAACAGGTATTTTCAGGGATCAGGTTGCAGTCTTAAATATGGAGATTATGATAAACCCAACTGAGAACTTGGGATTACTACAAAGACTTGAAGGAAATGGGGGAATCAGCAAAGCAGGTAACTGATAAAAATTATTATATTTAGAGAATATATATAAGCATAAGATCCATTGAATTTTTCCTGGAATGTTTGAGGAAAAATAATAGGGCAAATATGACTGGAATGATGACAACAATGTATTTGTTACAAGAAGGACAATATGTAAAGTGCATAGACCTTATAGGATTTATAAGGTCTTTTATTGTAATTGATATGACAGTTCACAGCAAGGTTTTGAACAGAAGAGAACACAAAATGTTTTCTCACGTGTGGGGGGAAAAGTACTCCAGCATTTTTATTTCAGACCATGAGAAATCCACAGATATTCTTTTGCAGCAAACAAATATAAAAGTAGTGAAAATAAATGTGATAACTGCTTTCAGTCTTTGAGCAATATTCAGTTCATGGACTGAAAAAAAGGAAATGTAGACATTCACATAAAACAGCAATAAATCTATTGAATGACAAACAGTCTCTACACTGAAAACTACAAAACACTGCTGAGAAAAATTAAAGGACTTCTAAGTTGGAAAATATGCCATGTTCATGATTCAGAAGACTTAATATTGTTGAGATGTCACTTTTCTCAAATTGATCTACTTATTTCAATGTGCAGTAATTAAAAGCCAAATAAAATTTTTTGTATTAATTCAGGAGTTGATCCAAAACATTTATGGAAATGCAGACTTAGTATCAATAATTGTATGGT
The DNA here is from genome assembly GCF_000298275.1 of Orycteropus afer afer. Lineage (NCBI taxonomy): Eukaryota > Metazoa > Chordata > Mammalia > Tubulidentata > Orycteropodidae > Orycteropus > Orycteropus afer. The sequence goes on from NW_006921922.1 coordinate 1,540,128, forward strand.
AAATATATTTACAGCAATAGCAACAACAAAAAATAAAAGACAGCTGCTGTGAATGATTACCTATAACCAAAAACTTCATAGCATTTTGTTCCTTGGTTTGGAGGTTTATGGTCATGGTTACATGGGACATCCAAGTAGCTAATTGGCATAGTAATGTATCTAGTGCTTCTTTTCATCCTCCCAGTTCCTTGAGTTAGGGCAATCTACTTCCGTAGTGATACTGCCTTGGAAACCCAAGGAGTGGTCGCTATGAGTCAGTTCCAACTCGACGGCACATAACAACAACAACAACAACAACAGTTCCTTGAATAGTGCCTAGGGTCTTAAAAGCTTGCAAGTTCCATCCAAGACATGATAATTGATTTCTAGTCATCTGAATCCACAGAAGAAGGACAGTCAGGAATAGGATGAAGATATGGAATACACGGCTAATTGCCTCTATGAACAACTGCCTTCTTTGCCATGAGACTAGAAGAAGGAGACTGCCTGGCTACCACTACTGAATATTTTGATCAAAAATTCTCTAGAAGAATTCTTATCAGAAGGGGGGAAATGAAGAATATAATTTCAAATTCTCATGGAATTTAGATTTTATGGAGCCATGTAGGTTGGATGAACCCTGACATTATTACCCTGAGATAATCTTTAAAACTTAAACCAAAAATAACCCTTAAAGTCTTATAAAAAAAAAAAAAATTGTTTAGCTTAACTAGTAAAAATGTCTGCCTTGTGCATTATTATCCTTTAGCAATTACCTATGCAAGATAAAAGTGACAACAACAACTCGAAAGATTAGCTATGAACCTTAGGGGCAGTGACTTTATGTTAATGGGGGAGGAACAACTCAGAAAATGAAGGTGAGAATGGTTCCACAACTTGAAAAATGTAATCAATGTCACTGAATTGTTCATGTAGAAATTGGTGAATTGGTATTTCCCTGTGTATATTGTCAACAATACCACCAAAATAATTCTTTTTTAAAAAAGAACTTATTTGAAGAACTTCCTTTACTTTGATTTCAAGAATTATTTAGACAACATTTTAATCACACAGTTCAACATTTGTGTAAGAACAGAAAAACTATTCAACAGACCAAGTAGAAAGTTCAGAAATAGAATTTTCAGACACATGAATTTCTTCAAATGTACAATGCAATTGTGGTGAATTGCTTGATGTGGCCCTTGTAGCCATTGTCCTCCATTTTGTGATGTAGATACTATTACTCATGCCTATTTAAGGTGGTTTGGTAGTTAAGGTCATGTGTCAACTTGTCTGGGCAGCTGGTAGTAGTTATTCCCTATAATACCAGGCAATTGGCTCTGTGATAGAATTTCCATGAGCAACTGAGCGACTGACTAACTGAGTAGCTGCTTTTAAACTCCTGATTGTTAAAGTTATTCACTTGGGTTATTTCTGTTGGAGCAGCACAGGTGGGAAATATCTTGAGTCCCACCTTGCTGGAGGGTATAACTCAAATCACTAGCTTTCTTGAGGGTGTACATATTAATTTTCTGGGAAGATTCATACTCCTCTTGCTCCAGTTCTGCATTTTGACTTATTGTCACCTCAGCCCTGGATTTTGGACAGCAGCCATCAACTAATCTGCTGATTGAGGTTATTCAGACTCCAAGAATTGGGAGGATCCTCCAGAACTACTTACAGACCTGGGACTTGCCAGCCTGCCAGCCTCCCAGCCTCCTAGCCTCCACCACTACTATATGAGATGATCCCTTAGATGTCTGTGAGTTCTGTGAGGTGTTACAGCAAAATACAGAACTCTAAGGAGGGAAGATTACTGAGAGAAGGAGGGAGGTGGTTAATGTCTGAAATGATGGAGTGGCATGGTAGTTTGGGACATCTCTAACTTCTTTAACTTCTGCCTCATGGGGACAGGCCTGTGCTCATTTTTCTAAGAGAAATTGTTTAAGTAATAATTCGGCTTGGAAAGGCAAATCAACAAATGATATTAATACAATTGGATAAATATATATAATAATGTTAACCATGACCCCTACCTCACATCATATAGAAAATTAATTTGAGATGGATCATAGACATAACCACTAAAACTAAAAATATAAACTTCTTTCATAACACATGGAGAATGTCTTCACAATCTTAGAGTAGGTAAAGAATTTTTTGAGAAGACATTGAAAGCTATAGACATAAAAAAATAATAAATTGAGCTTCTTTGAAATTAAACACTCAAAAATATATTTAATTATAAAATGGCACTGCTTTGGAAAACTATTTAGACATCTATCCTATGCCCTATTGATTCTACTTTTAGGTATTTATTAAAAGAAAGACATTTCCAATTCATGAAAAGAGTAGTATAAAGAAGTATCGCCAAAACCTGTAAACAATGTGGTATATGTATATAATGTATTACTACTGAATAATTAAAAAGTAAATTATTGATTCAGACAACAACATGAAATAATCTCTAAAACATTACATTAAGCAAAATAAGGAATGCACTATCATAATTGAATATATATTCAGTTAACATCTGTTGCCATCCAATCAATTTCAAATCATGGTGACACTATGTGTGGCAGAGTAGCACTCTTCCATGTGGTTTTATTGGATATAATCTTTTATGGAAGGAAATTAAGACTTTCTTCTGTGGTGCTGGTGAGTGGGTTTGAACCTCCAAATTTGAGCTTAGTAGTTGAGTGCAAATTGTTTGCATCATCCAAGAATACCTATACAATAAACAAGAAAAATGCTCTGTGACCTAAATTCCCCTTAAATTATACATAACAGAGGCATAAGTTGGTTATGGAGTCTTTTATAGAATACCTTCAGACTAGGTTACTCTAAGTACCGTGTTTTTCATCTCCATGTTTATGTCACAAAGAGCACTGAAACTTATTTCAGGTTATATTTAGCTCTGTTGTTTTCTCTTAGTATGTCAATACTTGCTATGCTTCTGCTGAATCTAGAATAAACATTGCCTACTGAATGTGCATTGAGGTGATGACACAAGAGAAATCTAGGTAGAGGTTTATAATTTTGTCTGAAAACATGGAAGATATAGGAGGGGAAAAAGCAGAGAGGGCCAGGATAGAAGAGTCTCAAGAAAGAATCAAGAATAAATGTTGAATGGAAATAGGAAACCCAGGGAAGAATTGGGAAGTTTTGTTATATTGAGAGGACTGCAACCAATGTCACATAATAAAATGTATATAAATTCTTGAGTGGAATACTAATTTGCTCTGTGAACTTTTCACCCAAACTGCAATTTAAAAAGAGAAGAAGAAATATTAAGATGCAAGTTTTAGATTTCCTTTCTGAAGTTCATGATACTTTTTATTCATTTCACTAAAATTCATGTTCCTGGTAGAGTTTTTGTGCAAAGCAGAGGAAGATGTACCCTACTTGGCCCAAACACAATTCTCTTCTCTTTGCAATCAACTCCTCATTCTGAGTTGCATTTCCTTGAACCTGTGATTCCTTGGCATAGTTTTATTATTGAAAGAGTTTCCAGATGGACAATGTGATGTTTTGATAAGAAGAAAAACCTGCTGAAGTGGGAAAGAAATGTCCCCAATAAAATCCTACTTAATGTACTCAGACCATTCGTACCCATATATTCATGATTGAAAGGAGTAGCCCTGTTATAAATTAAAGGATGCTTCATATCATTGTTTTGCATTTACTTAGCCAATAACCTTAGTAGTATGGAGCCATTGTTGTTGTAAATGATTCAAAATTGCAGGAACAAAAGCTAACAAAGTGCATCATGGGGCCCTCATTAATGGTCCAAACAGAGCATATTCCTTAAAAAAAAATCAATAATTCTTCTCTTATTCTGAATGTCTCCAGTAGCTATAGTGGCTATGGTAGGGAATGGAAGGTAAATATAGCTCCAGCTAAGGATCTCAATTCTTTTAATTACAGCCACTTTGGCCTGTTTCTCTTTCCTGTATCTCTCAATTAAAAACCTTTAGGCAAAGTGTTGGAGGATCCTCATATAATCCTAAAAACTTAGGCAAGTATGATTCAGATCTCCAAAACTTAAATTTCTTAAAGAAAAAAAAAAAATCATGGAGAAAGAAATAAGAACCCAATGCTGCAGCTGACCATAAAATCTGGGGAATATGTTTAGTGGGTGTACTTACAAGGAGTTAGATGAAAACACAAACTGTGAACACAACAGGATTTGCTTTTGATTTCCATGTACTTTTGACTGTTGCTATTTTTAGTCCCACAGGTACATAAACAGGTGCTACAACATGAAGCAGCTGAACCAAAAATAATACAATGTTTACTGGAGTATATCACCAAGAGCATAGTTCCACATTTTCCACATTTGGGGTCCCATAGAGAAGGTTTGAATTCTTCCTTTTTTATGGTCTTTCACACAATCTGGCAAGGAGGTAGAATTTGTGTTAAAAATGGAAAGTTTCTATATATTTCCATGAGCCTTCTTTGGCATCAGTTGGTACAGCCACAGCTGACATACACTACAGATATCAAGAGCCAATTCTCAATAGCAAGAAGATGAAATGATGTCCAAAACTTCTAAATGTTTTATTCCCCAACTCTCTGGTTGTTACACAAGCATTTGCCAGTTTATATTCCTCAAATAATTTTCTAAGCAAAAAAGAACAGACTTTTTCTTAAAATCAGAGAATCAAGGGACTTGTGTTTTGATTGAACAATTGGTATTTAGGTTCAGATTCTCAGATGTCACTGTATTGTTATACTACATTCCCAGCTTTGATGACAGTTAAAATTACCACACTGTTAAGTTAATATTTCTTCAAATAAGTAAAAAGTTAACAATATCATAAACTAATTTTTTAATGTTTGTCATGTGCCAATTACTTTAGAAACTGTTACATTCAATAATTGTCAGTATGCGTATAAATATTTACATATCATTTCAGTGATTTCCTCAAAATTCTATATAAATTTACAAGTGTAAACTCAGTTCTTGGCATCAGCAACATTGTTAACCTGATGAAACACTGTTTTTTTTCCTATGATATACATGTTATTTTTTTTAGAATAATTCATTGAATAAAGTAAGTATAGTTCATGGCATGACTTCCAGAAAGTACAGTTTCAAATAGAATGGATGCCATACTGCAAAACAAAATATATATATTCACTGTCTTCCAGTTGATTGGACTCATAGCAATCCCTCCTTCGGTTACCAAGGCTGTATCTTTACAAAAGTAGGTTGCCCAATCTTCCTTCCCAGGAGTGGGTTAGTAGTCAAATGCCTTAGGCATAATGCCACCAGAGCTCCTGGATGCCCTATTGAAGTTTCAAAATATATATGACTCTATGCATAGGAATAGGAAGAAATGCTAAATAAGACTGCATTTTTACTTCTTGCATTTGAAGCAAGAAGAAATGAGCACAGAACAAAAGAAAATAATGCATTTAGACTTTTTCTGACATTTAATCTGGGGGATTAAACATTTAAACTCTGTTTTTTAGATTCAAGTTTACCCAAATGTCATTCATTAACTTGCATTTCCTATTTCTTAAAATATTTTTAGTTAGATGAATTCCTGTTTCTGTCAAAAGAAAAAAATATGACTAAGGCAGGAATAACTATTTTGCTGTTTAAAAAGGAAAAAAAAAGTCATGTAGAAATTAAACATCCTTGCATAAACTAAAAAATAGATACCAATACTTATTCCTTTCTAATACATCATTTCTTCATTGTTTTTTCTTCTGCATTTCAATTTTATCATAATATGTGTCACTCGATATTCTGACTGTTCTATAATGAAGAATTTGACCATGCAATTCAAAACTACAAATTAGCTGTCTTCCAAATCTCTTGGCATAACCGAGTGAGTGCCTCCAGTGCAGCATCCATTTGTTGAAATATCTCAATGGGTATTCCATCAATTCCCAGAGCCTTGTTCTTCTCCAATTCCTTCATTGCAGGATCGACTTCCTCCTTCAGTACCATTGGTTCTAGATCATAT
>NW_006921922.1:1547309-1548333 GCF_000298275.1 Orycteropus afer afer
TGATTCAAAATGGCCAAAACCAGTCCATTTCAGCTCACTAATGCCTAGGATATCAATCTTTATGCATTCCATTTCATTTTTGACAACTTCCAAGTTTCCTAGATTCATAATTTGTACATTCTATGTTCCGATTATTAATGGATGTTTGCCACTGTTTCTTCTCAATTTGAGTGGTGCCACGTCAGCAAATGGAGATCTCAAAAGCTTTACCTTATCCATATGAGTAAGTTTGATTTTACTCTGAAAAGGCAGATCTTTCCCAGTCCTACTTTGAGAGCTTTATAAGCTAAATGACTCATCTTCCTCATCTGTATTGGACAATGTTTCTGGACTATTCATAAATTTGAGCAGTAATGTATCAGACAGTGTTTCTCTGCTATTCATAAGGTTTGCCCTGGCCAATTATTTGAGAAGTGGATGACCTCCTCCTTCTTCCTAGTCTGTCTCAGTCTGCAAGTTGGGCTGATACCTGTGCAACAAGTATACCCCACTGAGTTTGAAACACCAGTGGCACAGCTTCAAGACTCACAGCAACATGTCACCACAGTAGGACAAACTGACCAACAAGTTTGTCTCCCTTAGGTGTTGGAAACCCCTCCAACCACCCTTACCTGGATCCCTGCAGCTAACTCCTTGATCTGTTCCAGTTCCCTTTGTCTCTTCTGTCCTCTCCCTGCTTCCCACCTTGCTGCTTGTGGGGGGTGGCCTGGGTTGCCTCTCCTCACTTGGCTCCCTGTGGATGACTCCTTGATCTGTTCCTATCCCCTTTGCCTTTTCTGTCCTCTCCCTTCTTCCTGCCTCGTTGCCCATTCTTTGTTCCCTGGAATCTGAATGAGAATGCTATCACTTTAAAATCCAAAATGGCCACTACTTGTAAACATTCAAAATGGCTGCACCCTTGGTCACTTTAAATATCCAAAATAGCTGCCACATGTAAACAATCAAAATGGCTGGGCTCTCCAGACAAACAATAAAAAAAACAAGAAAGCCTGCAATATCTGAGGATAAGGCAATAAAAAAAAAA
>NW_006921922.1:1548818-1556032 GCF_000298275.1 Orycteropus afer afer
CAGGAAGCAGATATTAACACAGGGTTGGGAGAACAAAAGTACAGGGTTAGAATATTTTAAATTTAGAAGTTTGAAGAAGGAATCCAAATGGACCTGAGGGAAAGGGACTCTATTCAGATAGCATTAGAGTCTCAGGAATGTAAAGGAGGGACCTGAAATGGTTAGGGCTAGGAACTCAAAGGAGGGTGTCTTTAATGATACTAATCCTAGGATTGCTGGAAAAAACTGTAACATAGAATCTGCTTCTCATACTATAGCAAATCACTGTTGCTGGGTGAAGAAGTCTTATTGCAGTGATGGTGACCAAAACAGGACTTCCACTCCTCACCTCCAATGCTCTAGTCTCCCTGTAGCACTCCTCATTGGCAAAACCTACTAAGAATCAGCTGGGAAAGATGGGAACATGTATCATAGCTGAGTGTGAAAGGGTGAGCTTGAAGCTGAGAGACGAAATTTTACTATTTGGTCATCAAAGAAGAGAATGTAAGAAAATAATAATGATCTTCTGATAGGCTATTTCAGCACTATTTATTCTCTCAATTTCATAGATGGATGATCAAATTTAAGGCTGCATGTGTAAGAATACAAACATGTTTGTTAGTCAATTCCAGTGGTTCTCAACCTTTGCATATTATTGACATATAATTTTCATTACTTGTGAAAACACCAGGGTCACTCTGTGCCAACTGAATCAGAATTTTTAGAAATGGGACCTAGAAATTATTTTTCTTTTTTTTTTAATTTCCAAGTTTATTCTTATGTACAATCAAGGTTAAGAGTCATTGGTAGATTGGTAGAAATAGATCAAAAGAGGAAATACAAATCAATAAAATAAATGAGTCTTCAAAAATAAGCAATAAATAATTCAATTTTAATAGTAAAGACAAAATTTTAAACATCCAACATTAAATGTACTTGTTTGCAGAATTTTTTTCCAGTGTAATTCTCTGTTATTTGATGTGTGTTTGAAAGACATATGCTCTCATTCATTAATAGTAGAATTATAATTAAGATTACTAATAATAGAAATATAGATATTTTTATCAAGAAACTTAATATTTTATACCATTTGGCTTAGAGATTCCACTTCTAGGAATTCATTTCCAGAATATACATTTACTTACCAAAAATTACTGAAAGGTGTCACTGTTGTTGTTTGCTGTTGCTGTTATTGTAGCTGTTAGGTACCATTGAGTTGGCTCTGACTCATAGTAACCCTATGTATGACAGAATAAAACACTGCCCAGTCCTGTACCAGCCTCACTATCTTTGCCAAACCTAAGCCTATTTTTGCAGCCACTGAGATGATCCATCTCATTGAGGACCTTCCCGTTTTTCACTGACCCTCTACTTTAACAATCATGATGTCCTTTTCCAGGGAATGGTCCTATCTGACAACAGGACCTACATAGGTGAAACAAGTCTAGTCATTCTTCCCCCCAAAGAGCCTTCCAGCTGCACTTCCTCCAGGATAGATTGGTTAATTCTTCTGGCAGTCCATGGTACTTTCAGTATAAGTAGTGATATCCCTTGTTCCATATTCTCTTCTAAATCCAGATTGCATTTCTGGAAGTTACTTGTCAATATACTGATGCAACCATTTTTAAATTATCTTCAGCAAGATTTTACTTGCATGTGATATTAATGATATTGTTCAATAATTTCTACATTCTGTTGGATCATCTTTTTTTGGAATAGGTACAAATATGGATCTCTTCTAGTCAGTTGGCCAGGTAGCTCTCTCCCAAATTTTTTGGCATAGATATGTAAGTCTCTCCAGCATGGCATCTGTCTGTTGAAATATTTCAATGGATATTCCATAAATTCCTAGATCCTTGTTTTTCACTAATTCCTTCAGTAGAACTTCAACTTCTTCCTTTGATACCATTGGTTCTTGATCATATGCCACCTCCTGAAAAAGTGAACATTGACCAAGTCTTTTTGGTACAATATCTGGAATGATAGACTTGAAAATTCTGGCAACTGTGAGCATTATGCTGGACAGGGCAACATTTTATTCTCTTGTACATAAATAAGGTCAGCATGAGTTAGACACAACTCAGTGGTAGCTCCACCACTCTTCTGCCAGTTTGTTGTACTGTGGAAGCTTGTGTGGGCTATGAGTCTAAAGGGTATGTGACTGGTATTTCAAATACCAGCAGGCTCATCCATGCAGGTTCCAGCAGAGCTTCTAGACTAAGATAGACTCAGAAGAAGGAAGGAGTGATCCACTTCTCAGAGAATTGTCCAGTGAAAACCTTATGAATAGCAGTGAAATACTGACAAATATATTACTGGAAAACTTTACAAATAGCCCTGAAGCAGTCTCCAACATAATGCTAGAAGAGCTTCTCAGGTTGGAAGGAACTCAAAATATGACAGGCTAAGAGCTGCCTCGTCAAATTAGAGTCTACCTTATTGATGTGGATGGAGTAAATATTTTGAGATCTCCATTTGCTGATGTGGCATGACTCATTATAGGGGGAGAAAAAAAAAAAAAAACAGCTGCAAACAGCCATTAATAATCAGAGCACAAAATGTAGAAGTATGAATCTAAATAAAAAATGAAATGCAATGCATAAAGATTGATATGCTAGGCATTAGTGAGCTGAAATGGACCAGTTTTGGTCATTTTGAATCAAACAACTATATGATCTACCATGCCAGGAAAGATAAATTGAAAACTAATGGCATTAAAAAAAAAAAAAAAAAAAATTTCAAGATTGACCCTGAAGTACAATGCTGCCAGAGATATGATAATATCCATATGTTTCTAAAGAGGAACAGTTAATACTCCTATTATGCAAATTTATGTACCAACCACCAGAGCCTAACCAGGAAATTGAAGATTTTTACCAACTTCTGCAGTCTGAAATTGACAATACATGCAATCAAAATGTAGTGATTGTTACTGGTGATTGGAATGAAAAAGTTGGAAACAAAGAAGAATCACCAGTAGTTGGAAAACATGGCCTTGGTGATAGACATAATGATGGTGATCATATATCATATAATAGAATTTTGCAAGACCAACAATTTATTCATTTCAAATACCTTTTTCCAACAAAATAAATGGCAGCCACACACATGGACCTCGCCAGATGAAATGCAAGTTATCAGATCAACTACATCTGTGGAAAGAGACAATGCAGACACTCAATATCTTAAGCCAAAACAAGGCCAAGAACAGAGTGTGGAACTGACCATCAACTACCCATACAAAAGTTCAAGTTAAACTAAACACAATTAAAACAAGTCCACAAAAGCCAAAGTATAACCTTGATAATATGCCATCTGAATGTAGAGACCATCTAAAGAACAGTCCAACACATTGAGCACTAATGACTGAAAACCAGAGGAGTTATGGGATGACATCAAGAACAGCATCCATGGCTGCTGGGAAAATAGAGTCTCTCCTGTAGTGCACATGCAAGTACCCTCTAGCATCTTATTGCCTGAAAACTGGGTGCAGCGTTTAGAAATGGGGATTCTGGTGCTCTGAGAAGCTCATTAAGTCAGAGTATGCCAAACTCATGTGACTAGAATTAAGAAGGAGAAAGGGCCAGTGCAATTACCCAGAAGGAAAAAACAAAACAAACAAACAACAACAACAAAAAAAAAAAACAGGTGAACCTGCCCTGCAAAAACAGGTGAACCTGCCCTGCAGAGCACTGACAGACAGCCGAGAAAGGGCATTGGAGACCTCCCTGGGCATTGGACAGAACATACCACACCAGAGAACCTGCAGCCACTCCACGGATCTACCTTCAGCACCTCCGTTTTTGGTAAACTTGGGACCGCTGGGTAGTTGCTGAGATTCCTCTGGCTTGGGGTACTGCTGAAGCATGGGAGAAGAGAGGAGAATAATCCCACAAGTGGATGGGCCCTGGGAAAAACTCCTATCATGGATAGGGAGAGCTATCCTAGTTAAACTTTTTTACACAGAGAAGCCTGGAGAACAGGGCTTTTGGTGCTAACTGAACCTGGTAGAAAGTGGCAGCCCCCTAACAATTGGGATCTTTACTGAATTTAAGCTGCAGGCCAGCAAGTAATAGTATAATGTCATAATTAGCAGCCCTCTCAAAGCCCTAGAAACCTCTCCTGTCATCTTGGAGCTTTTCTTTGTTCTCTCTTTCATTCCCTCCACCTCTAGCCAGCCTCATCCTATAGAAAAACCACATTCAGCCACAATTAACACCTGCCAGCTCCAATCATAAATTCCCTTTACTACAAAGAGAGACCTCTATCCACATTCCACACAGTGATTCCATCATCACAAAGAAAATTGCAGAGCAACCCAGCACACCTGAATTAATAGCCAAAAAATGAAATACACCAGCTCCATCTTTTCAAAATATTAAATCATAAAACAAAGAGAAAACAAATCAATACATAACTAACAGTGAAAGACAACTTCAAAATGTCTAGGAAACAACAGGCAACCTCAAATCAAACAAACAACAACAAAAGGATAAGACATTAGAAGTAAAAATCCCAAACAAAAGTCTCATTAAACATGGAGGAAGAGGAGGCAATAGAACTATCCAATAATGAATTTAGAAGGAATGTTTATAGAGCTCTACAAGAGCTTAAGAAAACCCCAAACAGAAGAAAAGAGAACACAGATAGTACCCTGGAAAAACTCAGGAAAACCATTCAAGAACAAAATAATAAGATCAATGCACAATCAGAACTCATACAAAAACAGCAGTTAGAAATCCAGAAGACGAGTACCAAAATTACAGAATTACACAATACGGTGGAAACTCAAAAGAATAGGATAGAACTGGCTAAAGAATGCACTTCCCAATTAGAAGACAAATCCCTGGACACCAGTGTATGTGAAGAAAAATCAGAACAAAAATTTAAGAGAAATGAAGAGAACCTAAGAGTTATATGAGATGACATGAAAAGAAACAATATGTGCCTTATTGGAATTCCAGAACAAGAAGAACCCCCTCCACCAAAAAAAAAAAAAGAAAAGAAAAGAAATCGTGGAAGACCTACTAACAGAAAAATTCTCCTCATATCATGCAGGAAGAAAAGATATTTGTCCAAGAAATTCTCAAGATAGATCCCAAGAGAAAAACACTGAGGCATATTATAATCAAACTCTCCAACACCAAAGAAAGAATATTGAGAGATGCCCAGGACAAAAGAAATATTACTTATAATAATCAAACAGTTAAGCTGAGCTCTTACTACTCAGTAGAAACCATGCAGGCAAGAAGGCAATGGGACATATATAAGACACTGAAGGAAAAGAACTTCCAACCAAGAATCCCATATCCAGCCTAAATGTCCATCAAATATGAGGGAGAAATCAAGGCATTCTCAGACAAACAGAAGTTAAGGGATTTTGTGAAAACCAGACCAACCCTACAAGAAATGCTTAAGAAAGTCCTTCCAATAGAGAACCAAACAGAGAACAACAAAATCAGGATACATGACATCAACAGTAAAACCAAATCAGAAATAGACACTCAAAATAAGACCATAAAACATTGTGAACTAAAAATCAAGGAAGTCAATCTGCTCATGACAACAGCAACTAACCAAATAAAAGGAATAAAACTTCTAGGTACAAACTTCCAAATGGAGAGGAAAACAGGACAATGCCCCATAGAATAGACTATTCTAAAAACATAGAAACAAGAATTCACTCCAAGGTAACCACAGAGAAAATTAACAATCCCCCTAAGAAAATCCAGAAGGAAGGAAAACATATGGGTCTAATAAGCACAAAATCAACAATAAAGAACAAAAGAGAAGAAGCACTTCACAACAAAATGAACTCAGAACAGAGAAGTATATGGACCAATGAAACTCCAACAACTTGAAAAAAAAAAAAACACAATAAAATTAGAGCAATCAATTCATACCTATCACTAATTACTCTCATTGTGAATGGACTAAATACACCAATCAAAAGAAAGAGAGTGGTAGACTGGATAAGAAAAGAAGACCTATTGATATGCTGCCCATAAGAGACCCACTTTAGACAAAAAGATTAAAAAAAAAAAAAATTAAGAGTTAAGGGGTGGAAAAAAGTAGAGCAAGCCAACGGTAACCAAGAAAGAGCAGGAGTGGCAATATTAATTTCCAGTAAAATAGACTTTAAGGTGAAAAACAACATAAGAGACAAAGAAGGACACTATATGATGCTGAAAGAGTCAATTGAGAAAGAAGACATTACAATAATAAATATTTATGCACCCAATGAAAGAGCTCCAAAATATGTGAAGCAAATATTAATTGAATTAAAAGGGACAATAGACAACTCTACAATAATAGTAGGAGACTTTAACACACCACTTTCAAGGAGAGACAGATCAACTAGAAAAACTCAACAAAGATACAGAAGAACTCAACAACACAATCAACCAACTCGACCTCATAGCCATATGCAGAACATTCCACCTAAAAGCACAATTTACATTCTTCTCCAGTGTACATGGATCCTTCTCCAGAATAGATCATATGTTAGGACATAAAACAATCTCAATAAATTCAAAAGCATTGAAATACTACAAAGCATCTTCTCAGACCACAAGTCTATAATATTAGAAATTAATAATAGGAATATAAAGGAAAAACTCATCAAATGTGGAAGTTGAACAATTCACTGCTCAAAAACTACTGGTTAATAGAAGAAATAAAAAGTGAAATAAAAAAATTCCTAGAAAAAAAAGTGAATGAAAGTACATCATACTTAAACCTATGGGATGTAGCAAAATCCATACTCAGAGGGCAGTTTATAGCAATAAATGTATATATCAAAAAAGAGGAAAGAAACACAATCAACACTTTAACTCAACAACTAAAAAAAGAACAACAAAAGAATCCTACAGTATCTAGAAGTAAGGAAATGATAAAGATCAGAGCACAAATAAATGAAACTGAAAACTAAAAAACAATAGAGAAAATCAACAAAACAAAAAGCTGGTTCTTCAAAAAGATTAACAAAATCGACAAACCATTGGAGAATCTAACAAAAGAAAAGAAAGAGAAGAAGCAAATTACAAGAGTAAACAAAAAGGTTGTCATCACAACGGAACCAACTGAAATAAAAAAGATACTAACAGATTTGAGAACCCAGAAGAGATGGTCAAATTTCTAGAATCACAAGACCTACTTAAACTATCCCACTCAGAGATAAAGTACTTGAGCACACCTATAACAAAAGAAGAAATTGAATAAGTCATAAAAAAAAA
>NW_006921922.1:1560677-1574316 GCF_000298275.1 Orycteropus afer afer
CCTCCATCTGGGTCCCTGTGGCTGACTGTTCCTCTGTCTGGATTCCTGGCTTTTAATCCGCTTTCTCCTGCTCTTCTGCCCTGCTGTTTCATGTGTCCCTGAGTTGTCCCTGGGGCTGACTGCTCCTCTCCGGGTTCCTGGCTTTTATCCCCTTTCTCCTGCTCTTCTGGCCTGCTACTCTGGGTGGGCATGAGTTGCCTCTCCTCACCTAATCCCAGATCTTAAAATCTACTATATAGCCACTATAGTCAAAACACCATGGTATTGGTACAATGATAGACAGATAGACCAAAGGAACAGAATCAAAAACCCAAAATAGACCCATCCATCTGTGGACAGCTGCTCTTTGACAAAGGTCCAAATCCCATTGATTGAATGGGGAAGAGACAGCATCTTCAACAAATAGTGCTGGCAAAATTGGATATCCACTTGCAGAAAAATGAAAAAGATCCATATCTCACCCCATACACAAAAATAAATTTAAGCTTGATCAAAGACTTAATTGTAACACTCATAATTATAAAATTCATCAAAGATAAAATAGGGGCAAATTTTGGGGTCCTAATCTATGATATAAAACGACTATCAAGCATAACCCAGAATGCACAGGTGTTAGAAGAGAAGCTAGATGAATGGGACTTTTTAAAAATTAAATTCTTTTGTGAATCAAAAGACTTTGGGAAACAATATTTGCCAGTGATATATCTGATAAAGGACTTATCTCCAAGATCTGTAAAAAACTTCAACACCTCAACACCAGAAAGACAAACAACCAAATTCATAAGTGGGCAAAAGACTTGAACAGACACTTCATCAAAGATGATATACTGGCGGCCAACAAACCCATGAGAAATTGCCTGTGATCATTAGTTGTTAGAGAGATGCAAATCAAAACAACAATGAGCTATCGTCTCACCCCAGCAATATAGCAAAGTTCAACAGACAGAAAACAACAAATGCTGGAGAGGTTGCAGAGAGATTGGAACTCTTGTGCACTGCTGGTGGGATTGTAAAATGGTACAACCATTGTGGCACATGGTATTGTGTTTCCTTAAAAACCTGAAAATAGAAATACTATTTGATCCAGCCATTTCATTACTAGGAATATACCCTAAAGAGGTGAAAGGCAGAGCATGAACAGACATATACGCACATATGTTCATTGAAGCATAATTCATTAGAGAAAAGAGATGGAAACAACCTAAATGCCCATCAGTGGATGAGTGGGTAACCAAATTATGGTACATTCACACAATGGAATACTATGCTACATAAAAGAACAACGAAGAATATGTGAATCATCTCACAACATGGATGGGCTTGGAGGACATTATCCTGAGTGAAAAAAGCCAATCGTAGAAGGACAAACACCGTATGAGCCTATTACTATAAAAAGATAAAGAAGGGTTTGCTTGAGAAAGGGAACTCACTTTGTAGGTTACTGGGGTGGGGAGGGCAGGGAAGGCATAAATTTGGGGCTAGTTGGGGCCCTCACGCTGAAGTGAGTAAGGGGAGGGATGTGTAGAAAGAGTCTGTGACCACCATGATAACATTAAGAAAATGTAGGACACCAAATGTGTACATAAGAGATAGATGACAGATGCTAATACCAACCAATTTTTCCACAATACTACATTTCCATTAACACTAAACACCAGGCTACAGATAAACACAAACATCTGAGAAGATCAGATGGAGGTCAAAGAGCAGGAGTATACTCTAGACCAAGGATAGATTCATTGGAGGCTAATCTTGCACAGATACCACTGATACAAAAATACCTGCAATCCTTACAGAAACACCAGAAGACAGACATAGAATAGTCCCTTACAGACACCTAGACACTATGTGAGAGAGATTCAACAGATCTACCGACTTAGGACCATAGTACTGGGGGACACCAGACTCAATTGGTACAACAAAACACATAAAAGTCTTGTTCCTCATCCCATATTGTTGAGTAGTGACTGGGTTCTTAAAAGCTTTCAAACAGCTAATGGTCTCCTATCATCAGAAGTGAAGAAGAGTGGGGGGCGGGGGGAAAGGGCCTTTGAAAGCAATCAGCCCTAGGACACGATGGCCATCGAGACCAGAAGAACTAGATGGTGCCAAGATACCAATACCAACCACTCAGGAAAAGATTAAATCTGGAGATCCTGGATAGAGTGGGAGGAAAAACATGGAACAAAATCCAAAAACTCAATAATTACTAGAATTACTTGTCAGTAGAAGCCTGGTGAGACCCCCAATACTATGGCCCTGGGACACATTCTGAACCTTGAATAAAAATCACTCCAAGGGGCTGGCTCTCAGCCCAATAGTAAACAAGATGTACATGCAGACCACTCAACCCAGGGTGATGCACCCATATACTCTATGGAAATGCATCCCTTGGAGCAATGAACCACAGGGCACCAGAGGGCCAACATTTGCACAGAGGAAATGAAGGACCCACAGGCATGCATAATTATGAGGGGCATAGAGGGAGAAAGGTTACTGGGCAGTGAGGGGAGGAGACTGGTTTAAGGTTAGGCATGGTAAATGGGGAGTGAAACTAAATGTGCATGTAATGTTGAATATAAAACAAACTCTGCTCTGTAAACTTGTACCTAAAGCACAATTTAAAAAAAAAAAAAGAAAGAAAAAGAAAAAGAACAGCATCCATGAAGAAAGCAAAAGGTTATTAAAAAGACAGAGAAGGAAGAACAGACAAAATGTATGTCAGAAGAGACTTTGAGACTTGCTCTTGAATGGAGAGTAGCTAAAACAGATGAAAGAAATGGCAAGATAAATGAACTGAATAGAAAATTTCAAAAAGCAGGTTGAGAAGACAAAGTCAATTATTATAATGACATGTACAAAGCCTGGAATTAGAAAACCAAAAGGGAAGAGCATACTAAGCATGACTCAACCTGAAAGAACTGGAGGAAAAATTCAAGCCTTGAGATGCAATATTGAAAGATTCTGTGGGCAAACTATTGAATGATGCAGGAAACATCAAAAGAAGATGGAAGGAATACATAGAGTCACTGTACCAAAAATTGGTCAATGTTTATCTACTTCAAGAGATGGCATACAATCAAGAACCAATGGTATTGAAGGAAGAAGCAGAAGCTGCAATGAAGGAACTGGTGAAAAATACATCTCCAGGAATGGAAGGAATACTCATTGAGATGTTTCAACTGATGCCACACTGAAGGCACTTGCTCATCTATGCCATGAAATTTGGGAGATAGCTACCTGACCGACTAGAAGAGATATATATTTGTACCCATTCCAAAGAAAGGTGATCCAACAGAATGTAGAAATTATTGAAAAATATCATTAATATCACATGCAAGTAAAATCTTGCTGAAGATAATTCAAAAACGATTGCAGCAGTATATTGACAAGTAATTTCCAGAATTGCAAGCTGGATTCAGAAGAAGATGTGGAACGAGGGATATCATTGCTTATATCAGATGATCCTGGATGAAATCAAAGAATACCAGAAAGATGTTTACTTGTGCTTTATTGACTATGCACAAGCATTTGACTGTGTGGATCATAACAAATTATGGATAACATTGAGAAGACTGGGAATTCCAGAACTCTTAATTGTGCTCCTGAGGAACCTGTACCTAGACCAGGAGGATGAATTTTGAACAGAACAAGGGGATGCTATATGGTTTAAAATCAGGAACAGAGTACATCAGAGTTGTATCCTTTCACCATATTTATTGAATCTCTGTAGTTAGCAAATAATCTGAGAAACTGGACTACATGAAAAATAACATGTCATCAGTATTGGAGGAAGACTTATTAACAACTTGCAGTAAGCAGATGACACAATTTTGCTTGCTAAAAGTGAAGATGACTTGAGGCATTTGCAGGTGAAGATTAAAGACTACAGTATTCAGTATGGATTACACTTCACTATAAAAAAAATAAAAATCCTCACAACTGGATCAATAAGCAGCAACATGATAAATGGAGAAATGATTGGACTTGTCAAAGAAATCACAATACTCGTGTCCATGATAAACACCAATGGAAATAGCAGTCAAGAAATCAGATGACGTATTGCACTAGGAAAATCCGATACAAAAGACGTCTTTTAAGTACTGAAGAACAAAGATATCTCTTTGAAGGCTAAGGTGCTCCTAACCCAAGCCATGATACTTTTAATTACCTCATAAACACATGAAAGCTGGACAACAAATAAGGAAGACTGAGGAAGAGTTGATGCTTTTGAGTTGTGGTATTGGCAAAGAATAGTGAAAATACCATAGACTGGCAGAAGAACTAACAAATATCTCCTGGATGAAGTACAGCTGGAATGCTCCTAGAAAGCAAAAATGGCCAGACCATTTTCATGTCACTTTCTTTGGTCATGTTGTCAAAAGGGACCATTCCCTGGAAAAGGAAATCATGCTCAGTAAATGGAAGGTTTGAGTTGGAGCCAACTCAATGGCACCTAACAATAAAAACAACATTGCACATATTAAGCCAAATATCTCACTGAGGGTCTCCCAGGCAGAAAAGGGGAAGGCCTTCAGTGAGATGGTTTGACACAGTGGTTCAAATGATTGGCTCAAGTCTAGCGAGGATCGTGAGGCTGGTGCAGGACCAGGAAGATTTTCATTTTGTTGTATAGAGGGTTCCTATAAGTTGGAGCCAACTCAATGGCACCTAACAATAAAAACAACATTGCACGTATTAAACCAATTATCTCACTGAGGGTCTCCCATGTTCCCATTGGCCCTCAGCTTCAACAAACATCATGTCTTTCTCTAATGATTGATCCATACTGATGATGTGTCTAATGCAAGAAAATTGGACATAAAGTTTTCATTACCTAATCAGAAGTAGATCACCAGGACTTTCTTCTTAATCTCTCTTTGTCGGGAGTTCTATTGAACCAAGTTCACCAAGAGTGACTTAGCTGGTATTTGAAATACGAGTAACAGAATCACAGTAAAACACAAGCCAGAGTAGTATGACAAACTGATATTATGTTCTTAATAACTCTTAGAGGTGCATAGAACATGGTAGGTAACAACAAATGTCCAGTCCACTACTCAGATGAACTTGTACTCAGGAAGTCATAAGTAGAAAAAAAATATGCTTAAACATACATGATCAGATATCATAATACTTTAATGAAAATAAATTTAAATAATGGGTGCAGAATGAAATTACTTTAGCTAGGATATTTAGGGATTGTCTGTTTGGGGATCTGATAGTTGAATTGAATCATTTGTATTTATTATAGTTGACAAATAGAGATAAATTCAGTGTGGCCTATGTGTATCCAACCAGGGACAAGTGAAATAAGAGAAATTCAGAGAGTTATTCAGTGGCCAATTCATATAAAGTCTCAAAGGCCATGATAGGGAGTTTGAATTTTAAATCCAGTGATAACTCATTCAGTGAATTCTGAGAGGAAGCTGATATAATGTGCTTTTGATTTTCAAGTGTCGCTCTGAATGCTGTATTAGATGGAATAGGATAGCAAAAATGGAATTAGGGAAAGTAGTTAGCATGGTATCAGAGATATCCATGTGAGGGATGAAAGTAGTTCAAACTAAATTTTAGTTGTGGGAGTAAAAATAAATAGATGAATATATAACATATATTTGAGGTAAAGGATTAGATACCGAATGGGTAAAGAGTAATAAATACTGTGACTTGAATAATTAGGCAAATGGTATTACAGTGTAATGAGATGAAATATTGTGATAGAAATAGTTTTGACAAAACCCAATTCACAAATGGGCAAAAGACTTGTACAGACACTTCACCAAAGAAGATACAAAAGCAGCCAACAAACACATGAGAAATTGCTCACTATCATTAATCATTAGAGAAATATAAATCAAAACAACAATGAAATATCATCTCATCCCAGCAATAATAGCCAAGTTCAACAGATCAGATAGTAACAAATGTTGGTGGGGTTGTGCAGAGATTGGAACTCTTGTGCTCTGCTGGTGGGATTGTAAAATGGTGCAACCATTGTGGCAAACAGTATGGTGCTTCCTTAAAGAACTGAAAACAGAAGTACCATTTGACTCAGCAATTCCATTACTAGGAATATATCCTAAAGAGGTGAGAGATAGCACATGAACAGACATATGTACACCTATGTTCATTGCAGCACAAGTCACCATAGCAAAGAGATGGAAACAACCTACATGCCTATCAATGGATGAGTGGATAACCAAATTAAGGTATAGCCACACAGTGGAATACTATACCACATTAAAGAACAATGAGGGATACACAAATCATCTCACAATGTGGATGAACCTGGAGGACATTATGCTGAGTGAAGTAAGTCCTTTGCAGAAGGACAAGTACTGTATGAGCCCATTACTGTAAAAAGACAGAAAAGGGTTTGCTTGAGAAAGGGAAATCACCTAGTAGGTTACCGGGATAGGGAGGGAAGGGGAGGGTTTAATTTGGGGCTAGTTGAGCCTTACATGCTGACATGGGTAGGGGGAGGAATATACAGGAAGGATATATGACCACCATGATAATTTTGGGAAATGACAGGACACCAAACTGTGCACATAAGAGATAGACAACAGATGTTAATACAAACCAATGTGTCCACAATACATTGCCAACACCAAACACTAGGCTTCACAGATAAACACATAAACACCTGAGATGATCAGACATGGGTCAGTGAACAGAGGTATACCCTAGACCAAGGATAGATTCAGCTGTGATATCACCAGTGATACAAAATACCTGCAGTCTTTACAGAAACAAGAGAAGACAGACACAGAGTAATCCCTCACAGACATCCTGATACTATGAGAGAGAGATCCAATAGATCTACTGCCTCAGGACCATAGTACTGGGGGACACCAGACTCAGTTGGCACAACATAATACATAAAAGCATTGCTCCACATCCTACATTGGTAAGTAACAACTGGGGTCTTAAAAGCTTTCAAGCAGCCATCTAAGATGCAGCTAATGGTCTCTTAGCATTGGAAGTGAAGAAGAATGCACCAAAAAAAAAAAAGTTCATTTAGAAACAATCATCCCTAGGACATGATGATCCTCGAGACCAGAAGAACTGGATGGTGCCCAGCTACCAATGCCAACCACTCAGGAAAGGATCAAATCTGGAGTTCCTGGATAAAGTGGTAGGGAAAACGTGGAACATAATCCAAAAACTCAATAATGACCAGAATTACTGGTCAGATGAGATCTGATGAGACTTCTAATACTATGGCCCTGGAATACATTCTGCGCCTGGAATAAAACTCACTTCCAGGGGCAGGCTCTCAGCCCAATAGTTAACAAGATGTATGTGCAGACCACTCAACCCAGGATGCCGTACCCACATAATCTATGGTAATACATCCCTTAGAGTAATAGACCATGGGACACCAGAGAACCAACATTCAAACTGAGGAAATGCAGGACAAACAGGAATGCATAATTATGAGGGGCACAGGAGGAGGGTTGCAGGGTAGGGAGGAGAGGAGACTGGGTTAGGGGTGGACATGATGAATGGGAATGAAACTAAATGTACATGTTACGTTGAATGTAAAACAAGCCCTTAAAATAAAAAAAATAAAAAATACTGTATATTTTATGTTTAAGAGCTTCTACTAATTTAGTGGCTGCAATGATGGGCTCAAGCATAGCATGGATTGTGATGATGGTGCAGGACAGAGCAGTGTTTCATTCTATCATACATAGGGTCACTATAAGTCAGGGTTGACTCAATGACATCTAACAACAGCAACATAAGAGTCTATCAATGGAGAAGACAGTTAAAAGAACAATTTTAGAAGTACAAGCAGAGAGTGATACTTAGAAGTGTTAAGAAATGGTTTTACATGGACTTACATCTCAATATTTTTGGAATTGAAAATTTAGAAAACAATAAGATAAAGATAAACAGAGGAATGTAGTGTAAGTCCATATGTACATATGTAGTGATAGTTAAGCTTGTGTGTCAAATTGGCTGGACCATTATTCTAAGTGGTATAAGCAGTTGTGATATAGTCATTCCCTATCATGGGATCTGCTATAATGTAATCACCTCCATGATGAGATCTTCTATGAGAAGCCAATTAGCTGAAAGGGAGTTTCCTCAGGGGTGTGAACTGAAAGGGAGTTTCCTCAGGGGTGTGAACTGCCACCAATATATATATATATATATATATATATATATATATATATATATGACCTGGGAAAATTCTCTGGCTTTCTGCTGGATCTTGTTCCTACATCTAGCCCATCATCTCCGGAGTTGACCAGTAGCTTGTCATATTGTGTGCCAGTCTTTGGACTGTGGCTTTCCAGCCGGTGAGCCAGCAATATGCCATTACCTGTCAATCTTGGATTCATCATCCGCCAAAGCCAGCAGTGTGCCGATTTTAGGTTCGTCAGTCCCTGCAGCTGCAAGAGGCAGGAAAACTCTGCATCTTGACATTTGACCCATGAACTTGAGACTTGCCACCATCTACAACTGTGCAAGCTATTTTCCTGAGATGAATTTCTCTCTCTCTCTCTCTCTCTCTCTCTCTTTCTCTCTCACTGGTTTTGCTTTTGCTTTTGCTTCTCTAGAGAACTCAAACTAAGACAAGATAGTAAGAGTATCAAGCTGACTTTTATTCCACAGCTGTAATAACAATCTCTCAAATTAGATATAAAGCAATGATAATGCTAATTGTGTAACTCTTGAACCCCATTTTTATTGTGATTAAGAAAAGATCTATATGATTTATATGTCACCCACTGACACTCAAATAACTATTTAAGAACTAACGTTACAGGTCACCAGTTTTCACACAAAAAGCTTATTCTAGATATAAAACTATACTCCATGCATTTCATCTTCAGAGTTAGAAAGATTTTCATTCTTCATGGTACATCTTGGTTAAGGTTATGATCTAATAGTACTTAACAGTAGACAATTTTAGAATTTATTTATAAAATATACATAGTTCTACATGTTCATATTTAGGCCTAATTATCCTATTTTATCTTCATCTATTATCTTGTATATCTTTATTTGTAGTTCTTCCTAAACAATAGGTTTCAAATAGGAGGGATTAACTATGTAACAGTTAGTGTAGATTACCTGCCACGGAGCATCAAGCAATGGAAATCTTGCATATTTATTTTTTTTAATGTTGTTGTTATTAGGTGCCATAGAGTTGGTTTTGAGTCAAAGTGACCCCATGCACAACAGCAACACACTGCTGAGTCCTGTGTAAACTTCACAATGACATGTTTGAGCCTACTGTTAGAGCCACTGTGTCAATCCATCTTATTGAGCGTCTTCTTTTTTGCTGACTCTTGACCACTAACCAGAAGGCTTGTGGTTCAAACCCACCAGCCACTCCTTGAAAGAAAGCCTGGGCAATCTACCTCTGTAGAGATAACACCCCAGAAACCCAAGGAAGGGTCGCTATGAGTCAGAACTGACTCGGTGGTGAGTTTGTTTTTTTGATTTTATACTTTACCAAGCATTTTGGTTACTTTGCACTGCTGTAACAGAAAATAACACACGTGGGTGACTTTAACAAACAGGAGTTTACTCTCTTACAGTTTTGGAGGCTAGAAGTCTGGGTTCAAAGTGCCAGGTTCTAGAGACTGGGTGAAAGCCCCTCAACCATGGGCTTCAGCTCTACCTCTTGCTCCCAGCCCACTAAACCTGGAGGCTTTCTTCACTCAGGTAGCTGCTGACTGCTGACGCTGACAAACCCAAGGTTGACAAGTAAAAAGGCACAGTCCCAATATTACCAAACCACACAGCAGGCCACTGATTCAAGTCCATTAAGAGTCCTAAGATTGGCAGACAACATAGCAGGCTGCTGAACAACAACTTAGCTACTTGCAGTAGTCAAGTGTGCCAAAAGCTGCAGACTATGCCCAAAGCTTCTCTTTATATATAAAAACAGACCAAATTCCTAAAGCAGCTACTCAGATGCTCCAGCAGATTTCACTACTGTAATCTATTACTGATTGCTAATAGACTTGATTACCAATCTCACCATGGGGAATTGACAAATAACTTTAACTACCACACCAAGCATGATCTCCCTCTCCAGGGACTAGTCCCTCCTGAAAACATGTTTAAAGTACTTGAGAGGAAGTCTCACCAACCTTCCTGTGAAGGAACATTCTAGCTATACTTCTTCTAAGACAGATTTGTTCATTCTTTTGGAAGTCCCTGGTATATTCAGTATTCTTCCTCAAAACCATAACTCAAAGGTCTCAGTTCTTCAATCTTCCTTTTTTATTGTTTTCAACAATAGTAATGTAATTAAATCTGTATTTTTACATTAAAATCCATACTTGATTTCAAAATTAATTGGCTACCAATTTGAAATAAATCTAGTCGAAGTGGATAAATGCAATGGTTTCTCAATTACATTTTTAAATGCTTTTCTTCTGGCATATTTCAGTACTTGGATTCATAGATTCACCTACATACCAATGCTTTCATTTTTATTCAACCTTTTATTAGTGTTTTGGTTGTGACTAGAGAAATTCTTGCTATTCATCCTGAAGTCCAAGATTATCTGCATACCCCTCAAATATCAGCTGGAAATATATTTTTGTAAAATTCCTTGTATTTGTCATTTTGCCATCCTGGTCTCTACTACCTGGTCATTGATCAAAATATTAACATACCCTCCCAGACTCCCAGACTGAAATTTCATCTTCTAAACAATAAGACTTCTAGATTTGTTGCTGCTATTGCAGTGGACTATCAAGTCGACTCCAATTCACAGCGACCCTACAGGACAGAGTAGAATTGTTTCATAGGGTTTCCTAGGTTGTAATCTTTACAGAAGCAGATTGCCCCTTTCTCCCAAAGGGCCTCTGGTAGGTTTGGAGCATCAACTTTTAGGTTAGCAGCCCAGAGCTTAATGACTACACCACCAGGACTCCTCAATAATAATTCTAGAAAAATAAATATAAAATATACTGTGGTAGTTAAGTTTGTGTGTCAACTTGGCTAGACCTGGGTGAGTGGCTGGGCAGCTGAATGTAGTATTCTCTATGATGAGACTGGTAATCAACTCCATGGTGAAATCTACTATGAGAAGCTGAGTGGCTGTCTTAGGGAATGGGGTCTGCTTCCCGTATATAAGGAGAAGCCTTGGGGAATGGTCTCTAGCATATAGCACACGTGGACCCTCCATGTAGCCGTGTTGTTGTTCAGCAACCTACAATGCTCCGCTGACCTTGGGACTTTCAATGGACTGAAGTTAATGGCCTGTACTGTGGTTTGGTAACATCGAGACTGTGACTTTTTACTTGTCATCCTTGGGTTTGTCAGTCTCAGCAGCCAGCAGCTATCTGAATGAAGAAAACCCTCTAGCTCCAGTGGGCTGGGAGCAGGAGGCAGAGCTGAAGCCAAGGTTGAGGGTCTTTCACAAAGCTCCTAGAGCTTGGCACTTTGAACTTGGACTTCTAGCTTCCCAAACAGCAAGAGAATAAACTATTTCTTCAAGCCATTCCATTTGTGGTATATTCTTGTCAGAAAGGCACTAGGAAATGAGAACATATGTTATTGTTCTGTGCCATTGAGTCAGACCTGACTCATAGCAACGCCTCCTTGGGTTTCCAAGGCAATATCTCTATGGAAGTAGATTGTCCAACCTTTCTTCCTAAGAGAGTCTAGCGGGTTTGAACTGCCAACCTTCTGGTTAGCAGTCAAGTGACTTAGGCACTACACTACCAGACCACCTAACCAGAACATATACCAAACTGAAATAATAATAATAATAAAATAAAAATATAAAATGCTACTCTCAAGTCTATCCCAACTCATAGCAGCCTTATAGGACAGAGTAGAACTGCCCCTAAGGGTTTCCAAGGATGAAAATCTTTTTTTTTTTTTTTTAATTGTGATTTGGGTGAAGATTTACAGAGCAAATTCACTTTCTGTTCAGCAGTTAACATACATTTTGTCTCATGATATTGACCAAAATTTACCATAATGCAACAGCTCCCCTCCCACCTCCTCCCTATAGTTACCTCTTCCCAGTGTCCATCCCTCCATGCACTCCTGCCCCCTGAGCTATGTCCCTGTGCAAAAGCAGCCCTTCTATCTCCCATGATTGTTCTCTCCAAGGAGTGTATCTGCCTTAGGTAAATGTTCAATCATATGCTGGTCTTTTCTTTGGCTGGCAGCCACAGGTGTGGGTTCAGTTCCAGACCTAAAGGGCAGCTAGGGACAATAATCTCAGTGGTTCCACCAGGCTCTGTAGGACCAAAAAACCTGGTCCCCACTCCCCATTTTTTTTTTTTTTCTCCAAATTATTTTGAGTTTTGTCCACATTGTTCACCCTCTCTATCAAGGATCCCCTACATATATCCCCTTCCAGGTGGATGACATTGTTAACCAGGTACCATCTAGTTCTTCTGGTCTCATAGTTGTATAGGCTGCAGATAGCATAGTATACCAGTCGCTAGGAGTAATTGTTTCCATGAATTTTTATTTTGTTCATTCTTCTTTGCTCTGGATGAGGAGAGACTCATTCTTGCATCCAGATGGTAGCTTGCTAGCTTTTAAGATCCCAGTCGCTACTTGCCAAAGTAGGAGGTGGAACAATGTTTCGCATAGTATGTTATGCCAATTGAGCTTGATGTCCCCTGCGACTATGGTCCCAAGCCCACAGGTTCAACTACTCAGTTCCTCTGGATAGTTGGCTGTGACCAAGCAGTGACCACAACCTTGCCCCTTGTCAACTCTACTATTCTCCACCTGGGAATTTTGATCATTCACATAAACTTATAGGACCATTGTCTGCCAAGCCTATACATGTTCTTGGATACACTCCCCATTTCATAGACATACGTAATAGTTCAGTCTGTTCACCCATCTATCCACCCATAAACCCATGTTTGCCTTCACTGACAATGCAGTAATGTATGTACAAAAGGGTTGATCTTTGTTGTCTGTACCTCTCATGTACCTCTCTATATCTTTCTCTTCCTCAGTGCCGCCATATTGGTTGCTCACATTTGATACATTGCCCATCTCTGCACCCAAATCAATACTTATATCTATTTATCTAACAACGTTCCCTCCTCTCCCACCCCTGGTAACCAACAAAGAAAATTTCCTTCTATAGATAAACCTTTCCTTGACTTTTACAATAATGGACTAATACAATATTTGTTCTATTGTGATTGACTTATTTCATTTACCATAATGACCTCCAAGTCCATCCATGTTATG
This sequence comes from Orycteropus afer afer, assembly GCF_000298275.1. Taxonomy (NCBI): domain Eukaryota; kingdom Metazoa; phylum Chordata; class Mammalia; order Tubulidentata; family Orycteropodidae; genus Orycteropus; species Orycteropus afer. The sequence goes on from NW_006921922.1 coordinate 1,573,890, forward strand.
TGGTGTTTTGCAGATTCTACATTAATATTTAGTGTTGCATAGTATTCCATTATGTGTATGTACCATAGTTTGGTTATCCATTTTCAGTTGATGGACACCTAGGTTGTTCCCATCTTTTGGCTATTATAAATAGTACTGCGATGAACATGAGTGTGCATATATCTGTACTTGTCATGGCTCTCACTATTTTAGGATATATACCTAGTAATGGAATGGCTGGGTCAAATGGTATTTTTAATTCCAAGTTTGAAGGAATTGCCATACTGCTTTCCAAAATGGTTGTACCATTTTACAGTCCCACCAGCAGTGTATGAAAGTTGCCATCTCTCCACAACCTTGCCAGCATTTGTTATTTTCTGTCTTGTTGAACTTTGCTACTAGTGTTGGAGCAAGATGATATCTCATTGTTGTTTTGATTTGCATCTCT
>NW_006921922.1:1583048-1586335 GCF_000298275.1 Orycteropus afer afer
TCAATCCTTTGAAGATACCTAAAGATAATTCTTTTGAATTCCTCATCAGAGAGTTCCAATGCTGCTTCTTCCTCAGGGATATGCTCTGGGTCTATATCCTGCTCCCTTGTTTCTACCACTTTATTCTGCTTCTTTGTGTGGACTGTGATGGTCTGTTGTCTCCAAGGCATCACGGAATTGTTGTATTTAGATCTCTGTTAACTGTTTGTGAAGAGCAGCCAAGGGTGATTCAGGCTGTTCTTGGTGGTTTTTTTATCATCTGCCTATTGATGGAGAAGGAGGTAGTGGCTCTCGCTCAGTAAGTGAAGTTGCAGGACGTGTAGTCCCACTCAGTTAGACAAAAATTACAATTTAATAACCATCAAACAACTTAAAGCACGTGTAGTACAAAAACACACCATGTAATCACGCAGGAACAGTAACCAAAAAAAGAAAAAGGGGAAAAAGAAAAAGAAAAAAACAAGAAAACCTGTAATATCTGGGGATAGGGCACTAAGAGAAAAAAGGGAGAGGAGAATAATGAAAAGAAAAAAAAATCAGAAAGATGCAAAAAAATAGTAATGAAAAAAACAAGAAATGTGGTTAACCGTGAGAAAGAAGGGGGAAAGAAAAAAAATATATAAAAATAAGTAATAATAAATTAATTTATTTAAAAAAATAATTAACCAGGAACAAGGAAAAGAAAAAAAGCTGAAAACTAGGACCTGGGAGGAGAGGAATAAGAATAATATTAAAAGGCACAAAAGTATTAATAATAAAGTTGTTTTAAAGCAGACAAATACAAGCAAACTTATCACCAGAGAAAAGAAAAAGAAAAGGAAAATATAAATAAAAAGATAAAAAAGAAAAAAAAATTGGTGGAGGACAGGACAGGGCACTTAGTCTCCGTCTTAGTGCACAGACTGGGATGGAGTTCCTGTGGGCCCAAAAGGTGGGTTGGATTGAGGGATGGCCACACCTCCATTCACCTAGTGCATGTGGGGTATAAGAATAACAAGAGGAATATCCCACCTTTTCAGTGCTGCTGGTCCAGAGTGCCCTTGGGGTTACTGGCAAGCAGAAGCTATTCTTAAGCCTCTGGAATCTGGTAGAGCACTCTCTCTTTAAATATCCAAAATGCTCAAGCCGCTTGTAGACATTCAAAATGGCAGCTCCCCCCAGGACAGGCAAAAGTCCACAGCTCAGCCTTTTCTCTTCACCTTCTCCTTTTATTCTCCAGACACCAGAGCAGTCCTCCGTGCCATCCCTGGCTAGCAGGGCTGATTTTTATGTTAATGCTTAGGTCCTACCACCACTCGGGAATTTCTAAGCTGTCTGTGCCATCAGGATCACTGAGGATCGCTGCCGGATCACCACTCTGTATGTTTCCTTTTTTTGGTATTTGCTTGCAAATTCTTCTGCTAGTTGGGGTTTACTGCACTTCTATATCCTTCCTTTCAAGACTCAGGGGTCCAGGATTATCTTCTGTGTCTGTGTTTAATTGGTTTCCCTTTTCTTTGTTGAAGAGGGTCTGTGCAGTCTTCCTGCCTAGTCCGCCATCTTACCCCCTTGGGATGTAAATCTTTAAGGAAGCTGACATTCTCTTCTTTTTCCCAAGTGTGGCTAGTGGGTTCCAACTGTCAGCCATTTGACTAGCAGCCAAATGCCTTAACCACTAAGCTAGTTCTGAAAACTCACAGCCATCAAGTCTGATTTGATTCATAATGACCCCTCCTTGGGTTTCTGAGGCAGTATCACTATGGAAGTAGATTGTCCAACTTTCCTTCAGAGGACCAGCTTGTGGGTTTGAATCATCAGCCTTCTGGTTAGCAGTCAACTGCCTTAGGCACTACCCCACCAGAGCTCCTTAAATATAAGACATACATTCTATAAATAAGGAGCTTCCAAAAATGAACAATTAATTGATACAATCAATAAGTATTAAAAATAATTAGTAAATAAATAAAATAAGCATGATTCATTGGAATCTTCTTCCCCTCCATCCCATAAACCTTCACCTAAGGCATTTAACTGCTAACCAGAAGGTTGGCAATTCAAACCCACCAATTACTCTGTGAAAGAAAGATGGGGCAGTCTACTTCTATAAAGAATTACCACCTTAGGAACCCATTGTGAGTCACTACATGTTGGAATCAACTCAATGGCAGTGAATTTGACCTTTTTGATTTTATAACCTTTCACTATTCTTCCCAGGATCCATGACTCTAATTATTAAAGGAGAAAACAATTTAAAATGGTAAGAAGAAGAAAGAAAGAAAATTATTGCCATTCTCCCCAAGTTCCTATACTTTTATCTTCAGTGGAGAAAACAGTAAAAAAATAAATAAAGTGTTTTATTTATTTGCTACATTATTGGAAAGTGTTGAAGCAAATACAACAGTTCAAAATTGTCCTTCTTAATAATAAAAAATATCCTTTAAAAAAAATGTGCTTTTAAAAAATAATCTCTCAGATTCTTACATATATTATGATTTTAAAAACAAAAAGAACAATAACTTCATTAATTAACCTTGAGGGGTTATGCACATTATTTTAGTCATCCTATTTCCTTTAACTTGAAAACTATCTTTCAAAATAATTAGGATAATTAAGAGTTACTACTACAGGTAATAAGCAAAAAAAAAAGGGATAAGAATTAATATTTAGTGTCTTTCTTATATAAATAAAACTACTGTCATAGACTTGAATTCATCCCATAGTGACCCACATTGGGTTTCCAAGGTGGTAAATTTTTATGGGAGTAGATTGCCCCATCTTCCTTCTGCAGAGGCTGGTAGGTTTGAATAGCCAACTTTCTTCTTAACAGCCAATGCCTTCGGCACTGCACCATCAGAGCTCCTTTCCTTGTGAATATTCCTTATTCATATTATTACTTGGGAGCTCTGGTGGCGTAGTGACTGAGGCATTTGACTACTAATCTGAAGGGTGGCAGTTCAAACCTACCAGCCACTTCTCGAAAGGAAGGTTGGGCATTATTCTACTTTGGTAGCAATACCACTTCAGAAACTCAAGGAGGGGTCACTATGAGTCGGATCCGACTTGATGGCAGTGAGTTTGGTGAGATGTTATCATTTAAATCTGCCTTGCTTCTATTTCACATATTCCAAATATATGCTAGATTACTTTCCTAAAAATATTTTTCAATACATGTTCTTCCATATATTTAGGAGAGAACTAAAATTCTATATGATGAAATTCAAACATATAATGTGATATTTTCTTAATTACATCAAACATATTTAGAAATGATCATTACTTTATGTGCAGGTACTAAAACCAAAAAAAAA
>NW_006921922.1:1587650-1589421 GCF_000298275.1 Orycteropus afer afer
CTGGAGGAAAATGGGCTGGGCTGGTGGCAGCCTTAGCTTCCACAAGTGCAGGGGGCTGAGAAATTCAAGGCTGGCAGGCAGTACACTGGTTGTTGACTCCAACAAAAGACGAATCCAAGATCTCCAGGCTGAGCAGTGGGCTGCTCACTCACGGAAGTCTGTAGTCTGCACACCAGGGTTCCAATTCCTCAAAGAATGTGTCTCTTCCCAGGATGTCCCTAGATATCTTGGAAGCAGGCCACACCCCTAGGGAAACTCCCCTTGGGCAGACTGGCCACTCAGAACACAGTCATCTGCTCCCATCATGGGAACAACCACACAGAACTGGGGTCCAGCTAAGTTGACACACAGCTCCAACTGTCACAGAAGTGAAATATTCATTTTAGTTATTCACTTGCTGATGAATCCAATAGTGACAACTCAGTTTATGTGCACAATGTTTTGCAAAACATAAAGAAGTAGGAGAAATTATCTTGTTGTTAAAGTGTCTAAAATGTAGTGGAAGAATCAAAGCATTGAAACAGAATGGGTCAACTGGAAGATAAAACAAGTAATTGTCACCATAAAAACACACAAGAAACATATAAGTGTACGTGAACTATTAGCTAGAGTGATTATTACAGGCTTAAATTCAATATAAACTTATTTTTGGCAGAAGTAACAGTAAGATTTAGTCATTCATATGACCAAAATTATTAAGTACAATTTTTGACTTATTGTAGTTTTTTTGTTAGTGTCAGATAATATCAAAGTTAATAGAAAACACTTTTTACCCTCCACATGTAACTAGTTTTAAGCCATTCTGATATGTGATATATTTGAACATGAATCATGGGGGTTAAGAGAAGCTTGGAAAGAGAAGCACTACATAAAAGCTGTCACATAAAAATATCATTTGAGCCACTTTTTATGATAAATGGGCTAGCATCGCAAGCAAGAGATCACATGTCAACAGATAATTAAAAAAAAAAAAATGTGGTTTTCTCCTATGGAGAATGTGCAGGATTATTGTATATGGTAGAAATATTAGCAAGAACAGGATCATGAATTCTTCATATTCCATTTAAGAGTTTTCAAATTTGTTACATTAGCCTTGTGGAGACACTGAAAGAATTCAAGGCTTGATTAGTAGGATTTGCAACTGAAAAGATCTTGTTGCTGCTATTTCAGAGTATAGATTAGAGGAAATAAAGAAGGAAAAAGCATTAGGAATTCTATTAAGCACCACTATGAAATGTCTAAGATCCTCTCAGGTTTAGCTGTCTCTGGATGGTTTCTGTTTGACCCCAAATGGTTGCAACCTGAAAGCACTTGCCCTCATGTCCTTGTTTGGTTATTTACCTTAAGCCTTTGGTCCTATTGCCTCCCTGTTGACTTTTATGGACCTACTCCTTACCTGCTTATCTTAACCCAAATGTTTGAGGCTATAAAAACTCTGGGGTGAATCTTTAACTAAAAAGAGATGGAAACAAAGTAATACATTTTTCCAGTATTTCCTTATCTTCACCCATTCCTAGTCCTTAAATATAAATAAGTAGATTGATTTTTAGGATCCAGCTGTTACATTCAAAGACATAATAAATCCAAGTCAAACCTGTTGCCATGAAATTGATTCTGCAAAATATCACGTACAGCGTAGAACTGAACTCTGGAAACCATAGGGTTTTCCTGGCTGCAACCTGTCCTGAAGACTATTTATCACCAGGCTTTTCTTCTGCAGTGCTGCTGGCTGGGTTCAGCCCATCAACCTTTTGGCTAGTAGGTGAGCACA
>NW_006921922.1:1589891-1590415 GCF_000298275.1 Orycteropus afer afer
ATGGATTTTGATAAATATTATGTGGGACACATATGTCCCAATGGACTCTGGTGGTAAGACCAATGGAATGAAGCATGGGAAAAATATTCACCTGACTGTTACCTAATCCTGAGCACTGCACCTTCCCAGTAACACACAGGGAACAGTAAATATACTCCTCTCGCCATGCAGAAGTCCAAAGAGACAAAAACTTTACACAACCACTCCTCCAAGATGCAGCATCTCATACAATAACCACTCAACACACCAATATGGCACCAACAAACTTCCTTCTGTTTTACTCAGTTATATAAGTCCCACTTTGACACCAGCAAGTACTATATGTGGGGAAAAAAGCTTCCCAAGAAACCCCAGAGGTGGAAAATGTAAGAAGTACTTATATGTACCACAGTTTATGAAAGAGTTAATGCTCCATGTCAGCTTCGGGTAACTCACTGTGAGTCCTGGGCTTTAGGACTCACTGGCCCCAATTTCTTCCCTGTTTGTAAGACCCTCTTCTGTGTAGCTCTTGGCCATTTCCTTCC
>NW_006921922.1:1593730-1597104 GCF_000298275.1 Orycteropus afer afer
TCTCACCTATTTTGGTCATGTTGTCAGAAGGGACCATTCCCTGGAGAAGGATGTCATGTTTGGTAGGGTGGAGGGTCGACGAAAGAGGGGGAGACTTCAACGAGATGGATTGACATGGTGGCTGTGATGATGGGCTCAAGTATAGCAGGGATTGTGGGGCTGGCGCAGGATTGGGCAGTGTTTCATTCTGCTGTGCACGGGGTTGCTATGAGTCGGAAAAGACTAGATAGCACTTAACATCAACAACAAGCTAGATATTTTGTGTACATTCTAAGTCTCTCTACTTTCCAACTTTGCTCCCTCTCTTCACTCCCACTCCTTATACTCCATAATAATATGTACTAAAAAATTTATCTTTACCTATAATGGCATAGTGTCTAAGGCATTTGACTGTGAACCAGGAGATTGGTGCTTCAAACCACCAGCCACTATGCAGAAGGAAGACTAGCCAATCTACTTCTGTAAAGATTTACTGCCTCAGAAAACCAAAGTGGTTTGCTATGAGTCAGAATCGACTCAATGGTAGTGAATTTGTTTTTTTGGTTTTTGTAGCAGTAAGAAATATTATAGAAATAACACTGGAGATTGCATGATAGAATGTTCAAGGCTAACAATTTATTCATTGCAAATATTATTTTCAATAACATAACTGACAACTCTAACCGTGGAGTTCACCAGATGGAATACACAAGAATCATATATTGACTACATCTGTAGCAAGAGGCAATGGAGAAATTCAATATCTTCATTATGATAAAGCCAGAAGCTGATTGTGGAACAGACCATCAACTGCTCATATGCAAGTTCAACATGAAATTGAAGACAATTAAAACAAGTCCACAAGAGACAAAATATGACCTTGATAATATCTCTTCTGAATTTAGAGACCATTTAAAGAACAGATTTAATGCACTGAACACCAATGACTGAAAAATAGAGGAATTGTGGGATGACATCAAGAGCAACATCCGTGAAGAAAGCAAAAGGATATTAAAAAGACAAAAAAAAAAAAAAAAAAAAAAAAAAAAAAAAAAAAAAAAAAAAATGAAGAAAACACCAAAATGGATGTCAGAAGAGACTCTGAATCTTGCCCTTGAGCAGAGAGTAGCTAAAGCAAATGGAAGAAATGACAAGAACACTTTATTGCACTCATGAAGAATCTGTAAATAGATCAGGAGGCTGTCGTTGGAACAGAACAAGGGGATACTGAAGGTTGAAAATCAAGAAGGGAGCAAGTCAATGTTGTATATTTTCATGATATTTATTCAGTCTGTATGCTGAGCAAATAATCTCAGAATCTGGAATATATGAAGAAGAACATGGCATCAGGATTGGAGGAAGACTCATTAACAACCTACAATACACAGATGATACAACTTTGCTTGCTGAAAGTGTGGGTGACTTGAAACACTTACTGATGAAGATTAAAGACTACAGTCTGTAGTATGGATTACACCTCAACAGAGAGAACAGAAAAATCCTCACAAATGGTCAATAAACAGCTTCCCAGTGGATGGAGAAAATATTGACATTGTCAAGGATTTTGTATACTTGGTTCTACAATCAACCCTAATGAAAGCAGCAGTCAAGACATTAGACAATGTATTGCATTGGACAAATCTGCTGCAAAAGACTTCTTTCAAGTGATGAATGGCAAAGATATTTCCCTGAGAAGTAAGGTACACCTAACCCAAACCATTGTATTTTCATTTGCCTCTTACACATGTGACAGCTGGACAATGAACAAGGAAGAACAAAGAAGAGTTGATGCTTTTGAGTTGTGGTGTTGGAAAAGAAAGTTAAGAGTACCATGGTCTGCTAAAAGCACTAACAGTTCTGTCCTGGAAGAAGTGCAGCCAGACTGTTCCTTGGAAGCAAGAATGGCCAAACTTTATCTCACCTACTTTGGTCATGTTGTCAGAAGGAACCATTCCCTGGAGAAGGATATCATTCTTGATAATATGGAGGGTCAATGAAGAAGGGGAAGGCACTCAATGAGATGAATATGCACAGTGGCTGCAACGATGGGCTCAGGTATAGCAAGGATTGAGAGGCTGGCATAAGACCATGCAGTGTTTCATTTTGCTGTACACAGGGTCACTATGAGTTGCAGACAACTCAACAGCACCTCACAACAACAACAACAACAACAACAACAATGTAGCAGTAAAAAGTATAAAAAAATAATGGCTTTGAGAGATATTAAGAAGATAGACTCAACATGACCTAGTGATTGGATGTGAGACATGAATAGTAGAAAGTAGGCTACAGTGCTTTCAAAGAGTATGGTCTAAGTGATTTTTTTTTAGTAATAATATTACACAGTATAACAAATATAGGAAAAGAAAGTTTTAGAATGAACAAATATATTTGGTTTTAATGTAAGATATCCTCTAACATTCAGGAAGACCTATCAAAAAAGCTATTGGAAATATAATGCTCAGAATGTATGTTTAATATAAGAATTATAATTTGAAGGATATCAACTTTATACTGACTGAATTAACTCACAATAAAAGGGGAAGAAAATAAAGCATATACAAGTATCAAGAAACATGGGAAAAAACAAAGAGATTAGAAAAAAAGGTCTGACAAGTAGTTGCCAATGAGGAGAGAACAGAAGGAGAAATAATATAGTTTTGGTAGTCAAGGGTTAAAGGAGTATTAAGAAAAAGGAATGAATCCACTGTGTTAAATGTGGACAAGATTAAATAAGATAATAAATAAAATCAGTGGAAAGTGTCAACTGAATTGAGTAATTTATGACATAACAAGAACATTTTCAGAAGTAGATAAGGATGAAGATAAAAATCTTTATACTAATAAAAAAAACGACTAGGGAAAAAATGAGGCATAGAAATTACAGAAACATAAAAGTAAATACAAATATAGCAGGCATTTCCCAGACTCTCACCTCCTAGTTTCATCAGTACTTCCTCTATTAGGAATTTGCAGACACACTTAATGAGAGATGACTTGCTGAAAAATCCCCACTTAAAACAAAACAAAACAAAACAAAAAAACATGGACTTAGGTTTTATACTGATCTTCCCTTAGTAATTCACTGCTGACTTTGTTGGCACTCTTTTTAACCTTCTATTTCCACTCACAAGATTCCTTGCTTTAATCTTTTTCTGAAATGTTGGAATCAGCAGAACTTCTTCAGTAGTTCTACTTTGAAGGAGTATAAAACCAAAATACCAAACTCACTGTCATTCAGTGGATTCCGACTCATAGCGACCCTCTTTGGGTTTCCAAGGTGCTAAATTTCTATGGAAGTAGATTGCCCAGTTTTCCTTCCAAGGAGTGGCTAGTGGGTTTGAACTATCAACCTTCTGGTTAGTAGTCAAATGTCTTAGGCACTACTCCATCAA
>NW_006921922.1:1597254-1623652 GCF_000298275.1 Orycteropus afer afer
CTACCCTGCAATGCTCTCCCTGTGCCCCTCATATTTGTGCACTCCTGTTTGTCCTGCATTTCCTCAGTTCAGAGCTCCTTTTGATGGAGTACACCATTTATCTATTGAGATAGAGGTGGTCCCCAGATTATAAACAAGTTCTGTTCCTAAATTTGTCTTTAAATCTAATTTGTACATTAGAACAGTTAGATACAGTTTGTATCTAGTCAGTTAGTCAAATGCTTCTCTTAGCCTATAGTGTACATTTGTATACATAGAAAACATTATAGATACATTTCCAGATCTACTAAAACATCTTTAGCATAATAATACAGTAATAATGTTTTGATGCACATTACAAAGTAGCTCCCATTTGTTATTATAAACCATTAGTGGTCCTGCCTACCTACCAGGATGCTCACCTGCCACATGCTTTCTCACTTAGAGGTACATGGGATACATGGAAGAGTGCTCAAAAAATCCACGTGTTCCCTCCCTGACCCTCCCATCCCTGGTAACCAACAAAGAAATTTTCCTGGAGTTCAAAATAGAGTCTCATCAGTAATCACCACGCTAATTCCTTCTAGCAACTTAATGCTTGAAAAACTAGGTACAACAGTTTGATTTAGGGGTTCTGGTGCTCTGAACAGCTCACTGAGTCAGAGTGCACCAAACTCAGGAGAGTAGAATTAGAAAGGAGAAAGGGACAGCAGGGGGAAATAACAAGATCTGGAGATCTACCCTGTGGAGCATTGACAGGCAGCCAAGAAAGGCCATCGGAGACCTCCCTGGGTTAAGAAAGAAGACACACCATACCAGCATACTGGAGATCATACCAATATATCAGTGCTCACCCCAAGAAGCTACCTTCAACACCTGATTTTATCAATTACTTGGTCCGGCCAAGTCCAAATGGGCAGGTTGAGCACCACTGAAACCCTAGTAGAGAGTCCATTGGTGCTGCAAGAGGGCAGGCCCATGGAGGTACCCCAATAGTGGATCACCAATCAGGCTTGGGTCAGCTTAGTGGCACTGAGTGGCCCACATTTGACTTTGTCAGTAATAATCGGATGAGAGAGTGTGAACGGGCACTGGCCTGACTCTAGAACCACTGAAACCAAGCACATCTTTGGTGGGCTCACCCAGAGAGGAACTCCCACAGCAGATCATGGTCTGGGCCCAGTGCCACATGTGGGCAGGCCCAAAAAGGAACTCCCACGGCAGATCACAGAGCCAGGCATTTGTCTTGGATCAGCTTTTTGGCACCAAGGGGCCTCAGGAGTGGGATTTTTGCATGTGTCTGATCCTGATAGAAAGTGGTGACCCCCTAACAACTGGAGTCTTTTCTGAAATTGAGCTGTGAGCTGGTGAATAAGAGTATAATGCCATCATTAAAAGCCCACTCGAAGCCCTAGAAACCACTCCTAGCAATGGAGAGATTTCCTTCTTCCTCTCCTCCACTCTTACCTCCTCCACCAACAACCTCACTCATCCAATAGAAGAAACCACATTCAGCCACAATAATACCTCCTGGTTCGAATTCTAAACCCTCTTTATGACAAACAGAAACCCACATCCACACAGTGATTCCACCATCACAAAGAAAACAGCAGAGCAACCCAGCATACCTGAATTAATAGCTGTTGTTGTTGTTGTTATATGCCATTGAGTTGGACCTGACTCACAGCAATCCCTCCTTGGGTTTCTGAGGCAGTATCACTACTGAAGTAGATTGACCCATCTTCCTTCCAAGGAGTGGCTGGTGGGTTACAACAGCCAGCCTTCTGGTTAGCAGCCAAGTGCCTTAGCCACTATGCTACCAGAGCTCCCCAAATTAATAGCTAAAACAATAAAATACACCAGCTTCAACTTTTCAAAATATTAAATCATAAAACCAAGAAAAACAAATCAATACATAACCAACAGTTAAAGACAACTTCAAAATGTCTGGGAAATAACAGGCAACCTCAAATCAAAAATAAAAAAAAGACAGAGACATTAGAAGCAAAACCACACACACAGTTCTCATTAACCATGGAGGGAAGAAGAGGCAATAGAATTATCTGAGAAGGAATTTAGAAGATACGTTTATAGAGCTTTACAAGAGCCCAAGGAAACCCCAAACAGAAGCAAGGAAAACACAGACAGTTCCCTGGAAGAACTTAGGAAAATCATTCAAGAACATAATAACAAGATTAATACACAATCAGAACTCATACAAAAACAGCAGTTAGAAATCCAGAAGATGAATACCAAAATTACAGAATTATGCAATGAAGTAGAAGCACAAAAGAGTAGGTTAGAACTGGCTGAAGAACACATATCCCAACTAGGAGACCAGCCTAGAGAATCCCTGGACACCAGCCTGTATGAAGAAATATCAGAACAAAGATTTAAGATAAATGAAGAGAACATAAGAATTATATGGGATGACATGAAAAAACAAAACAAAAAACCTAAGACTCATTGGAATTCCAAAACAAGAAGAGGTGGAAAAAAAAAAAAAAAATTGTGGAAGATCTGCTAACAGAAAACTTCCCCCATATCATGAAGGAAGAAAAGATATTTGTCCCAAAAGCTCATAGAACCCCACACAAGATAGATCCCAAGAGAAAAAACACCAAGGCATATCACAAACAAACTCTCCAAAATCAAAGACAAAGAAAGAATTTCTGGAGAAGCCCGGGACAAAAGAAATATTACTTATAATAATAAAACAGGCTGAGCTCCTATTACTCAGCAGAAACCATGCAGGCAAGAAGGCAATGGGATGGTATATATAAAACACTGAAGGAAAACAACTTCCAACCAAGAATCCTATCTCCAGCCAAATTATCCATCAAATATGGGGTGAAATCAAGTCATTCTCAGGCAAACAGAAATTAAGGGATTTTGTGAAAACCAGACCAACTCTACAAGAAATGCTTAAGGAAGTCATTCTGATAGAGAACCTACAACAGAGATCAACAAAATCAGGATATGTGGCATCAACACTAAAACCAAATCAGAAATAGAAACTCAAAATAAGACCATAAAACTTTGTACACTAAAAACCAAGGAAGTCAATCAACACATGACAACAGCAACTAACCTATTAGAGGGAGTAAAACTTCTAGGTACAAATTTCCAAATGGAGAGGAAAACAGGACAATGTCTTCACAGAATGCACTATTCTAAAAATATAGAGACAAGAATGTACTCCAAGGTAACCACAGAGAAAATTAACAATCTCATAAGAAAATCCAGAAGGAAAACATATGGGTTTAATAAACACAAAACTAACAGTAAAGAAGAAAAGGAAACATTAGGCAATAAACCAAACTCAGCACAGAAAAGTATATGGACCAAGAAAACACCAACAGCATGACAAAATAATAATAATAATAATAATAAAATGACAGCAATCGATTCACACCTATCACTAATTACACTCAATGTGAATGTACTAAATGCACCAATCAAGAGAAAGACAGTGGCAGACTGGATAAGAAGACACATCGATATGCTGCCTACAAGAGACCCACTTTTGACACAAAGATAAAAACAAATTAAGAGTTAAGGGGTGGAAAAAAAAATATACCAAGCCAATGATAACCAAAAAAGAGCAGGAAAGGTAGTATTAATTTCTGTTAAAATAGACATTAAGGTGAAAAACATCATAAGAGACAAGGAAGGATATTATATGATGTTGAAAGGGTCAATTGGCAAAGAAGATGTTACAATAATAAATATTTATACACCCAATGAAAGTGCTCCAAAATACATGAAGCAAATATTAACTGAATTAAAAGGGACAATATACAACTCTACAATAGTAGGTAGGAGACTTTAACACACCATTTTCAAAGAGACACATATCAACTAGAAAATATTCAACAAAGATACAGAAGAACTCAACAGTACAATCAACCAACTTGACTTCATAGATATATACAGAGCATTTCCCCCAACAAAAACACAATTCACATTCTTCTCCAATGCACATGGATCCTTCTCCAGAATAGACCATATGTTAAAACATAAAACAAACTTCAATAAATTCAAAAGCATTGAAATAATGCAAAGCATCTTCTGGAACCACAATGTTATAAAATTAGAAATTAATAACAGGAAGAGCAAGGAAAAAGCATCAAACATATGGAACCTGAATAATTCACTGCTCAGAAACTACTGGGTAATAGAAGAAATAAAAACTGAACTAAAAAAAATCCTAGAAACTAATGAGAATGAAGATGTATCATACCAAAACCTATGAAAAGTGAAAGTGAAGTGAAAGCAACACTCAGAGGACAGTTTATAGCAATATATGCATACATCAAAAAAGAGGAAAGAAACAAAATCAACACTCTAACTCAACAACTCGAACAACTAGAAATAGAACAATTAAAAAAAAAAATCCTACAGCATATAGAAGCAAGGAAATAATAAAGATCAGAGAAGAAATAAATGAAACAGAAAACAAAAAAAAAAAAAAAAACAGAAAATCAACAAAACAAAAAACTGGTTCATTGAAAAGATTAATAAAATTGATAAGCCATTGGCATATCTAACAAAAGAAAAGAAAGAGAAGATTCAAATCACAAAAAAATGTAAATGAAAAGGTTGTCGTTACAACAGAACCAACTGAAATAAAAAAGATACTGACAGAATGTTATGAAAAACTGTACTGTAACAGATTTGAGAACCTAGGAGAGATGGACAAATTTCTAGAATCACAAAACCTACCTAAACTATCCCATTCAGAGACAGAATACTTGAACAGACCTATAACAAAAGAAGAAATTGAACAGGTCATAAAAAGCCTTCCCACAAAGAAATGTTCTGGCCCTGATGGCTTCACTGGAGAATTTTATCAAATATTTAGAAGAGTTGACACCTGTGCTACTCAAGCAATTCCAGAATATAGAAAAAGATAGAATACTCCCAAACTCATTTTATGAAGCAAGCATAACACTATTATCAAAACCAGTGAAAGACACCACTAGAAATGAAAACTACAGACCAATATCCCTCATGAACATAGATGCAAAACTCTTTAACTAAATCCTAGCCAACAGAGTCCAACAGTATATTAAAAAGTTAATACACCCAGACCAAGTGGGATTGATACCAGGTTTACAAGGGTAGTTCAACATCAGAAAATCAAATCAATGTAATCCACCACATAAACAAAACAAAACAAAAGACCCATATGATTATATCAATCAATGCAGAAAAGGCATTTGATAAAATCCAAAACCCATTCCTGTTCAGAACTCTCAATAAAATGGGGATAGAAAGGAAATTCCTCAACATAATAAAGGGTATATATTCAAAGCCAATGGCCAAAATCATTATTAATGGAGAAAGACTCAAGGCATTCCCCATATGAATGGGAACCAGACAGGGATGCCCTCTATCACCACTTCTATTTAACATTGTATTGGAATTCCTGGCCAGGGCAATAAGGTAAGAAAGAGAAACAAAAAGCATACAAATTGGCAAAGAGGAATTAAAACTATCCCTATTTGAGAATGATACGATCTTGTACATAGAAAACCCAAGGGACTCAATAAAATAACTCCCGTAACTAATAGAGAGGTTCAGCAAGGTGACAGGATACAAGGTCAACATACAAAAATCAGTTGGAGTCCTCTACATCAACAAAAAGTCCTCTAATGAACAAATAAGGGAAACAATACCATTTACAATAGCTACTAAAAAGATGGGAGCTCTGATAGCATAGTGGCTAAGGCACTTGACTGCTAACCAGAAGGCTGGAGGTTCAAACCCACCAGCCACTCCTCAGAAGGAAGATGGGGCAATCTACTTCCATAGTGATACTGCCTTGGAAACCCAAGGAGGGGTCGCTATGAGTCAGGTCCGACTCGACTGCACATAACAACAACAACAAGAACTAAAAAAGATAAAATATCTGGGAATAAACCTCACCAGAGACACAAAAGACATATACAAAGAAAATTATAAAACACTGCTATAAGAGACAAGAAGGCACTACATAAATGGAAGAACTTACCTTGTTCATGGATAGGTAGTCTGAATATTGTTAAAATATCAATACTACCTAAAGCAAGCTACACATTTAACACAATCCCGATCCAGATTCCAATAAATTTTTTTAAGGACATGGAGAAACCAATTACTAATTTCATATGGAAAGGAAAGAAATCTCAGATAAGCAGAGCACTTCTCAAGAAAAAAAAAGAAAAAATGGGAGATCTCACACGGCTTGATCTTAGGAACTACTATACAGCCACAGTAGTCAAAACAGCATGGTATTGGTACAATGATAGACAGATAGACCAATGGAACAGAATTGAAAGTCCAGATATAGACCCATCCATCTATGGACAACTTATCTTTGACAAAGGTCCAAAACCTATTAAATTGGGAAGACACAGCCTCTTTAACAAATGGTTCTGGGAAAACTGGATATCCACCAGTAGAAAAATTAAATAAGATCCATACCTCACCCCATACACAAAAACAAACTCAAGCTGGGTCAAAGACTAAAGACACTCAAAACTATATAATTCATCAAAGATAAAATAGGGGCAAATCCAGGAGCCCTAATTTATGTCATAAATAGACTATCAAGCATAACCCAGAATGTGCAGGTGGTAGAAGAGAAGCTGGATGACTGGGACCTTTTAAAAATTAAATTCTTAGGTGCATCGAAAGACTTCATCGAAAGGGTGCAAATAGAACCTATAGATTGGGAGAAAATATTTGCCTATGACATATTATCTGATAAAAGACCTATCTCCAAAATCTATAGCAAAGTTCAACACCAAAAACACAAATAAACCAATACACAAATGAGCAAAAGACTTGGACAGACATTTCACCAAAGAATACATAGCCGACAAACACATGAGAAATTGCTCACGATCATTAATCATCAGAGAGATGCAAATCAAAACAACAATAAGATATCATCTGACACTGGCAATAATAGCAAAGTTCAACAGGTCAGAAAATTACAAATGCTGGTTAGGTTGCAGAGAGATTAGAACTCTTGTGCATTGCTGGGGGGATTGTAAAATGGCATAATTATTGTGGCAAACGGTATGGCGTTTCCTTAAAAACTGAAAATAGAAGTATCATTTGATCCAGCAATTCCATTACTAGGAATATACCCTAAAGAGGTGAGAGATAGTGCACGAACAGACATATGTACACCTATGTTCATCGCAGCACAATTGACTATAGCAAAGAGATGGAAACAACCTAAATGCCCATCAACAGATGAGTGGATAACCAAATTAGGGTACATGCACACAATGGAATACTATGCTACATTAAAGAACAATGAGGGATACGTGAATCATCTCATAACATGGATGAACCTGGAGAACATTATGCCGAGTGAAATAAATCAATCACAGAAAGACAATCCTATAGGAGTCCATTACTGTAAAAAGATAAAGAAGGGTTTGCTTGAGAAAGGGAAGTCACTTTGTAGATTACCGGGATGGGGAGAGAAAGGGAAGGACTAATTTTGGGCTACTTGGGACCCACATGCTGAAGTGGGTAAGGGTAGAGATAAACAGAAAGGGTCTGTGACCACCGTGATAACATTAGGAAATGGGAGGACACCAAATTGTGCACATAAGAGATAGATGAGAGATGCTAACACCAACCAATGTGTCCATAATACTGCATTACCATTAATACCAAAAACCAGGCTACAGATAAACACATAAACAGCTGAGAGGATCAGATGGGGGTCAGTGAACAGGAGTATACTCTAGACCAAGGATAGATTCAGCTGAGTCTAATCTTGCACAGACACCAGTGATACAACATACCCACAATCCATATAGAAACAATAGAAGACAGACACAGAGTAATCTCTCACAGACACCCAGACACTATGGGAGACAGATCCAATAAATCTACCATCTCAGGATCATAATACTTGGGGACATCAGACTCAAATGGCACAACAAAATACATAAAAGCCTTGTTCGGCATCCTACATTGGTGAATAGCAACTGGGGTCTAAAAGCTTTCAAGTGGCCATCTGAGATGTAGCTGATGGTCTTCTAACATCAGAAGTGAAGAAGAATGCAAAAAAAAAAGGGGGGGGCATTTGGAAGCAATCAGCTATAGGACACAATGGCCCTTGATACCAGAAGTACATGGTATCCAGTTACCAATGCCAACCACTCAGGAAAGGATCAAATCTGGAGATCCTGGATAGAGCGGGAGGGAAAATGTGGAACAAAATCCAAAAACTCAATAATGACCAGAATTACAGGTCAGATCAAGTCTGATGAGACCCCCGATACTATGGCCTTGAAATACACTCTGTGCCTGGAATAAAACTCACCCCCAGGGGCTGGCTCTCAGCCCAATAGTTAACAAGATGTTCATGCAGACCACTCAACCCAGAATGATGCACCCACATACTCTATGGTAATATATCCCTTAGAGTAATAGACCATAAGGAACCAGAGGACCAACATTCAAATTGAGGAAATGCAGGACAAACAGGAGTGCAGAAATATGAGGGGCACATGGGGAAGATTCCTCGGTAAGGAGTGGAAGAGACTGGGTTAGGGTTGGACATAGTAATGGGAAGTGAAACTAAGTGTACACATAACACTGAATGTATAACAGGCTCTTAAAATAAAATGAAATAAAAATTATTTAGTGTGTTTTATGGCAGTGTAGGTGACAGGGACTATGTGATCTCTAGGAAATCAATAGCTGGCCTATACTCAGCCTAGCAAACTTCTCTGGCACTGGCTGCCATCATCTCATCCCTCATACCAAGACTTTCTCTCCCAGCAGTACCTCAGAGCTTGGCAATCAGTGCAGGTTGAACAATTTGGGCCCAGGGACATGGCAATGGTAAGGCTGGGCCATAGTGGAGACAGGGTAAAATCATGGTCTGGGGTCACCACACTGTGTCCAATTGGGCAGTACAGAGCAAAGCCAGGTTCTCCCCTACTGCCTCCATCCCACCAACCCCAGACAGAGCCCATGCCATCTCCAGGACTTTGATGGAGGTGCCACACAACTTGCCACCTTGCAAAAGTGTTGGCATGGCCTCCCAGGTTTGTTTCAAGGTGGGTGTCATGGGGCTTAGGCCCAGATGGATGAGAGGAGTGTCCACTGGCTGCTGCAGGATGAGTCTGGGAGAGGAAGGATGCTATTCAGCCTCTTCCTATGCACAGGTCTCTGGGTGGTGCCTCCACAAAAGTCACCCAGGGTTGGTTCATAACTACAGGTTGTATATAAGTTGGATGTTAGTAACCCAAGGACTGCCTGTATTCATCCATGACATTTATTTATCCATTTACCTGCAAAAAATATTTTCACAGAATACTGGGAAACATTTACCCTATAAGGCAGATCTACATTAATGTCAAGCTTTTTCTCACAACTACACTGGGAATACATCTTCAAGACATGCATGATACTCTTGGAGCAAGTATCTACTATCACCTCCCATCTCACCCTTCTGTCCCAAAATAAAACATTAGGTTTATCTTCTTTCCTTCTCTTTTCTTGAAGAATACATTTTGCTTTTACAATTCAAATTCAAATATTCCTGTCCTTTTGTGCAGTTCACTACTGTCCTAGCTTCTTAGATTTTCTGTAACCAAGTACCACAGATTAGGTGGTTTATAAGAACTGAAATTTGCTATCTGACACTTATGATACCTACTAGTTTTAATTCAGAGCATCAACATGGCCATATTTTCTCTGAAAGTTCTAGGGGAAGATCTCTTCATGTCTCTCTCAGCTCCTGGTAGCACCATGCATTCCTCAGCTTAAAATTGCATCTTTAAGTGCATCATCACATGGATGTCTTTTCTCTTTCTGTCTCTCTGTATCTCTTTAATAAGACCCCATTATATTGGATTAGGACCCACCCTATTCCAGCATGACCCCATGTTAACATAACTGATTACAGCATCATATACCCTTCACAAGTACCAGAGGTAAGATTTTCAACATAAATTTAGGGGATACACAATTCAATCCATAAGAACTATATAAGCAAGTAAGAAGAGTATAAAATAATGAAATTCTTACATTAACATGCTCAAAAGACACTTTTTCTTTACAAGACAAAAAGGGAGCTCTGGTTGTGTAGTGCCTAAGGCATTTGACTGCTAACCAGAAGGCTGATGGTTCAAATCCACCAGCCACTCCTCAAAAGGAAGGTTGGGCAACCTACTTTCTGTAGTGATACCTCCTCGGAAACTCAAGAAGCCAGATCCAACTCGACAGCAGTAAGTTTGGTTTTGGTTTTTAAACAATAACTGTATTTCTTATTGAATCAGAGGGACTTCTAGTATTTTAACATAATTCAGAATGATTAGAGAGTATCCTTATAGAAAGTTGAGATAGCAAAAGAGGAGATTATTTATGACTCCAAATTTTTGGTTCATTAAAATTATGCAGGATTTTATTTTCTCATTGAATGCACTAGTTTGACATAGAATGTTACTGTCAGTTTTAGAAAGCAAATCAAACAATTCATATAAAGTTTCTTTCCCTAGGAAAAGCAAACCATGAACATATTAGTGTTCACAATGCTAGAAACTGTGTTCAGGGTGTGCATGATAAATTTAGTAATAATTTGTAATATGTACAATACCACTGTTATTATAGGAAAATAAAATAATTTGGCCATGATATATAAGCACATAATCTGAAGTATTCTGGACCTCTAGAAAAAAAATCAGAAACCCAAAGAACAGATAAAATAAGAGAGTCTTGCTCAGGAAAGGAGCAAAAAAATAAATCATGATAAAATACTAGAAATCTGTCAAGTTCAATAAGAAATATTGTTCTTGCTTAATAAAGAACAAGCATAGTTCAATTTTGTGACATATGGACAAGGGCCAACTTTGTCAGTAAAGAAAGAATTTTTTGAAATATTGAAATATACATTTATAAATATATGCATAAATATACAAATGTGTGTGTGTGTGTGGTTGTTGTTGTTGTTGTTATATGCTGTGGAGTCAGACCCGATTCATAGCAACCCCTCCTTGGGTTTCCGAGGTGGTATCACTGTGGACATAGATTGCCCAACCTTCCTTCTAAGGAGTGGCTGGTGGGTTTGAACCTCCAGCCTTCTGGTGAGCAGTCAAGTGCCTTAGGCACTATATTACCAGAGCCCCTATATGTGAGACAAGAGTTGAGCACAGACCTCTTAAAATCTATCCATGCATAAAAGCAGTAAGAATGCTTACAAAAATGGTCAAAATGTATTTTTGTGAAATTCTGGAAATAAATCAAAATCTTGCAATAATCCAAGCAGCATTTATTTAAAGAAAATTATTCAATCTTGATTAAAATAATTGTGTGTGTGTGTTAAGATGATTATAAATATAGATATTTTTGTTACTTCTGGTCAACTGTAACCTGATAAACGATATTGATGAAAAACTTACAACTAATATCATACTTAAAAGTGAAAGATTGAATATTTTCTCCCTTGGTGTTATTATTTGTTGTTATGTGTTGTCGATTTATCTCTGACTCATAGCCATTTTAGTACAACAGAAAGAAACACTGCCCAGTCCTGTGCCAGCCTCACTATCACTACTATATCTGAGCCCATCATTGCAGCCACTGTGTCTATCAGTCTCATTAAGGGCCTTCCCTCTTTTGTTGACCCTCTACTGTACAAAGCATGACGTCCTTCTCCAGAGAATGGCCCCTTCCGACAACATGACCAAAGTGAGACAAAGTTTGGCCATTCTCCCTTCCAAGGGACATTCTGGCTACACTTCTTCCAGGATAGATTTGTTAGTCTTTATAGGAGTCCACAGTACTTTTAGCATTCTTTGCCAACACCACAACTCAAAAGCATCAACTCTTCTTCAATCTTCCTTTCTCATTGTCCAGCTCTCACATGCATAGGAGATGATTGAAAATACCATGGCTTTGGTTAGCCGCATCCTAGCTGCATCCTAGTATTCAAGGAGGCTCTCTGGTAGCATAGTGCCTAAGGTACTTGACTGCTAACCAGAAGGCTGGTGGTTCAAACCCACCAACCACTCCTTGGAAGGAAGGTTGGGCAATCCTACTTCTGTAGTGATAACTGCCTCAGAAACCCAAGGAGGGGTCGCTAGGATGGGGTCGACTCGATGGCAAATAACAACAACAACAACAACAACCAGAAGGCTGGCGGTTCAAATCCACCAGCCACTCCTTGGAAGGAAGGTTGGGCAATCCTACTTCTGTAGTGATAACTGCCTCAGAAACCCAAGGAGGGGTCGCTAGGATGGGGTCGACTCGATGGCAAATAACAACAACAACAACAACAACCAGAAGGCTGGCGGTTCAAATCCACCAGCCACTCCTTGGAAGGAAGGTTGGGCAATTTATTTCTGTAGTGATAACTGACTTGGCAACCCAAAGAGGTTTGCTATGTGTTGTGGCCCACTCAACAGCACATAACAACAACAACAAGTATTCAAGGAGATATCTTTGCTCTTCAGCACTTGAAAGAGGTCTTTTCAGCAGGTTTTCCCAATGCAATATGTCACCTGATGTCTTGACTGCTGTTTCCATTGGCTTTGATTGCAAAACCAAGTAATATGAAGTCTTTGACAACTTCAACCTTTTCTCCATCTATCACGATGCTGCTTATTGGTCCAGTTGTGAGGATTTTTGTTTCCTTTATATTGAGGTGTAATCTATACTGTAGACTATGGTCTTTAATTTTCATCAGTAAGTGCTCCAAGTCATCCTCACTTTCAGCTAGGAAAGTTGTGTCATCTGTGTATTGAAGGATGTTAATAAGCCTTCCTCCTATCCTGATGCCACATTTTTCTTCACATAATCCAGCTTCTTGGATTATTTGCTCAGTATACAAGTTGATTAAGTATGGTGAATGGATACAACCTTGATGTGATCCCTTCCTGATTTTAAACTATGCAGTATCCCTTTGTTGTGTTCGAATGACAGCCTCTTGCTCTATGTATAGGCTCCTCCTGAGTACAATTAAGTGTTCTCAAATTCCCATACTTCTCAAAGTTATCCATAATTTGTTATGATCCACACAATAGAATGCCTTTGCATAGTCAATAAAACACAAATAAACATCATCCTTGTATCCCTTGCTTTGAGCCAAGATCTATCTGAAATCAGCTGTGATATCCCTCATTCCATGTCCCCTTCTGAACCCAGCTTCCATTTCTGGAAGTTCTCTATCAATATACTGCTCCAACCCTTTTTGAATTATCTTCAGTAAGATTCACTTGCATGTGATAACAATGATATTGTTCAATAATTTCCACATTCTGTGGGATCAACTTTCTTTGGAATAGGTAAGAATATGGATCTCTTGCAGTTGGTTGACCAGGTAGCTGTCTTCCAAATCTCTAGGCATAGCTAAGTAAGTGCCTCCAGCAGGGCATCCATTTGTTGAAACATCTCCATGAGTATTCCGTCAATCCCTGGAGCCTTGCTTCTCACCAATTCCTTCAAGTGCAGCTTTGACTTCTTCCTTCAATACCATTGATTCTTGATCATATGCCACCTACTGAAATGGATGATCATCTACCAATTTTTTTGGTGTAGTGACTCTGTATTCCATTCATCTTCTTTTGTTGTTTCCTGCATCATTCAACATACTGCCCATGGAATTTTTCAATATTGCAATTCGAGACTGAAATATTTTCCTCAGTTCTTTCAGCTTGAGGAATGTTGAGTGTGTTCTTCCCTTTTGGTTTTCTAACTCCAAGTCTTTGCACATTTCTTTATAATAATTGACTGTCTTCTCAAGCTGCTCTTTGAAATCTTCTGTTCATCTCTTTTAACCTGTCATTTCTCCCATTTGCTTTAGCTATTCTCCATTCTAGGGCAAGTTTTAGTCTGCTCTGACATCCACTTTGGTCTTTTCTTCCTTTCCTATCTTTTTAATGACCTTTTGCTTTCTTCATGGATGAAATTCTTTATGTAATCCCACAATTCTTTTGGTTTTTGGTCACTGGTGTCCAATGAATCAAATCTATTCTTAGATGGTCTCTAAATTCAGGAGGGATATATTCAAGGTCTTATTTTGGATCTTGTGGAGTTGTTTTAATGTCTTCAGCTTCAACTTGAAATTGCATATGAACAGTTGATGGTTTGTTCCACAGTCAGCTCCTAGCCTTGTTTTGGCTGAAGATATTGAACTTCTCCATTGCCTCTTGCCACAGATGTAGTCAATCTGATTTCTGTGTACTCCATCTGGCAAATTTTGCATGTATAGCCACCATTTGTGCTGAAAAAAGATATTTACAATGAGTAAGTCATTGATCTTTCAAAATTTTATCCTGCGATCTACAGCATCATTTCTATTACCAAGACCACATTTTCCAACTACTGGTGATTCGTCTTTGTTTCTAACTTCTGCCTTCCAAGTTCCAGTGATAATTACATCTTGATTGCATGTTCAGTCAATTTCAGACTGTAGAAGTTGATAAAAATCTTCAATTTCCTCATCTTGGCTTTGGTGATTGGTGTGTAAATTTTCATAATGGTAATATTAACTGGTCTTCTTTGTAAGTGTATATCTTTGTAGGTGTATGTCACTTCTTTGTAGGTATATGTCACTGACAGCATTGTACTTCAGGATAGATCTTGAAACATTTTTTGTGATGATGAATGCTATGCCATTCCTCTTCAATTTGTCATTTCCAGCATAGTAGATCATATGGTTATCTGATTTAAAATGGTCAAAACCAGTCCATTTCAGCTCACTAATGCCTAGGATTCCATTTCATTTTGACAACTTCCAATTTTCCTAAATTCATACTTTGTACATTCCCTGTTCTAATTACTAATGGATATTTGCAGCTGTTTCTTCTTACCTGGAGTTGTGCCACATCAGCAAAAGGAGGTCCTGAAAGCTTTACTACATCCACATTATGAAGATCAACTCTGTTCTGAGGAGGCAGCTCTTTCCTAATCATATTTTGAGTGACTTCTGACCTGAGGGATTCATAATCTGACACTATATCAGAAAATATTTCAGGGCTATTTTTCAGTACTACATCAGCTAGTGTTTCACCGCTATTCATAAAGTTCTTAGTAGCCAATTCTTTGAGAAGTGGGTGGTCTCTTCTCTCTTCTGAGTCTGTCTTAGGCTGGAAGCTCTGCTGAAACCTGTCCACTATGGCTAATACTATTGGCACTTGAAACACTGGTGGCACAGTCACCAGTCTCAGAGCAATACACAAGCCACCACAGGACAAGAAACTGACAAATGAGTTTGTCTCCTTTAGTTATTCCAAACTGCTCCACTCCTGCTTCCTGGCCTTCAGTACCAGTTCGAGCCCTCCAAAAAGCAGTCTGGTGCCACATCTCAGCTTTCTTCCTATGATCATGAATAAAACAAGAATGTCTGCTCTCTCCACTTATATTCAACATTGTGTTAGGTTTCTACTTAAGGAAATTATGCAAGTAAAACAAAATATATTTATTAGGAAAAAGAAAACATTATCTCTATTCACAGATAATGTGGTCTTGTATACAGAAAATACTGTGAAACCAATACAAAGTTAATTAGAACAAATAAACAAGTTAAAAAATGATGCAGGATGAAATATCAATATACAGAAATCAATTGTATTTCCATATGCTAGCAATGAACATCTGAAAATGAAATCAAGAAAAACGTTTCACTTAAAATTAAATCAAAAATTTTAAAATTAGAAATTAATATTAAAACAGAAGTTTAAGAAAAACCTGAAAGCTACAATAAATCATTGGAAAAAAGTAAAGAAGACCTAAATAAATGGAAAGACATTATTCCACATACATGGATCAAAAGATTAAATATTGTTAAGTTGTCAGTATTCCCCAAATGGATCTACTAATTCAGTGCAATCTCTATAAATATTCCATATTTTTTTTTCAGAAAGTAAGAATTTTATCCAGTAATTTATAAAGCAATGCAAGGGAACCAGTATAGACAAAAGAATCTTGAAAAAGGAGAAGATATTTGAGAACTCACACTTCTCAATTTCAAAACTTACTATAAGGTTATATTAATTAAGACATGTAGTACTGGCCTAAGGATAGACATATGGATCGATAGAACAGATTGAGAGTCCAGAAATAAACACTTACAATTATATTCAATTGATTTTGAAAACATGAACAATTTAATGAAGAAAAATGGTCTTTTCCCCAGATGGTGTGAAAACTGGATATCCATCTGTAAAATGACCAAGTTAGATCCCTTCTCACACCATAGACAAACAAACTGGATCAAAGAACTGAATATAAGAGCTACAACTATAAAAGTATTAGAAGTATATATAAATGTAAATTTTCATGATCTTAGATAACTTAGCAGTTTCTTAGATATGACACCAAAAGCAAAAGCTGCAGAAGGAAAAACAGGTAAATTAGACTATATCTAAATTAAAAACTTTTGTGCTTCCTTCTTATATCTAGTCCTCTTATAAGCATATATTATCTGTGATTATTTTTAATGGTAAGAAAAAAGTTAAAAATGCACAAAAATATTAATTTCTGAGACTCTCAGTAATTAAGCGACCCCTCCTTGGGTTTCCAAGGCAGATTTTCCAATCTTCCTTCCAAGGAGTGGCTGGTGGGTTTTAACAGCCATCCTTCTGGTTAGTGGTCAAATGCCTTAGGCACTATGCCACCAGAGCTCCTGATCCTCACTATCACAATACAATTACTTCCATTTTTAACATGCTGTTCTAATCCTTACTCCTATCCTATAAATGAAGTTATAGTGCAAATTTATGTACTTTTTATTGTATATTGTAATATACTATAATTTACTAGTAAGCTCTCTATTAAGCTAATAATATTTCCATAATACAGATGATACTAAAATTAGAGTCTCGTTTCATACCATTTTCTTTCAGCTATAGACTTTTTCCTTAAGATTGCCTTCCAGAAGTGGAATTTTTGGGCCAAGGACTTTATTTACTATTTGTATAGCACACAACTCTGCTTTCTAGATAAGACTGTACCCATATATATAATATTGATGTTTATGTAAGAAGTAGTGTGGTTCTAAGACATTTGACTGTTAACCAGAGGGCTGGCAGTTCAAAACCACCAGCAACTCCTCGGAAGGAAGATTGGGCAATGTACTTCTGTAGAGATACCACCTTGGAAACCCAAGGAAGGGGCACTAGGAGTCAAATCGACTCAATGGAAGTGAGTTTTTTTAATCATAATTGTATTATTACCATGACAAGCAAATTTTTTTTGTCTAGTTTAATGTTGTCATGATATTGTTTAAAGGTCAATACTCTGATTTTCTTGTTTTGTTGTTGTTGGTTGCACATGCGTGAAGTTGGGCTCTCCAACAAGGTTACCCATCTTGTGCCGTATGATAATATTCAACCACAATATTAGTTTAGATAAACTAGCAGTATTAAAGAATGATTTTTAATACCATCTGTTTGGAGAGTCATCAGAGCGGAACCTTCCAACACACATTCTTCATTCACAAAATCTTCATTAAACAAGCTGCATTAAGTTCATTTGGTAATCACTCTGGCATTCACAGAGTAGTTCTAAGTAATATTATGAAAACTAATAAGGATTCTCTTCTCTCACAAAGAATTCCTTCCCATTCAATGGCCTTCTTTTTATGAACTTTACTTTTTCTTTCCATTATTCATTTTATTTTATAACAAAAAAATAAACCTAGCTCCATGATAATCAATATTAATTGTTTACTGGACATATTTTAATAATTATTCCTGTAATGCAGGCATATATATATATATATATATATATATATATATATATGCATATTTTAAACAATATTGTTTTCCTAGGACTTTGAGGACTGTTATAATCATTTCAAAATTCCCCCACTATTTTTTTTTTAATTCACATAGATATTTATTAGTCTGTCAATAGGAGCTCTGGTGGTGCAGTGGTTAAGGCATTCAGCTACTAACTAATAGGTCAACAGTTCAAACATGTCAGCTGCTCCTCAAGAGTAAGATGAGACAGTCTGCTTCCACAAAGATTTAAAGACATAGAAACCCAATGGAAGTGACTATGATTTGGAATTGACTGGATGGCAGTGAGTTTGAGTCTCTCAATTTTTATTATTACTAAGCCTAAAAGCTGTGAATTTGAAATTAAGTTCTCACAGAACTGTAAATATCAATCAGTAATAAAAGAGTACTGTAGATAGTTGAGGTAGATACAAAGAGAGCATATAGCCTTCCGGAACCTCAGAAAAATGTTTGAGTTCTATAGTTTCTTATAAACAAAGAAAGTTTTGAGCAATTCTTAATCACTATGGGTTTGTAAAGTGGAATGTTTCAACTTACTGGAGGATTTTGGCATCACCTCACAGTCACATACACACATAAATATGCACCCAGTTACTCTTTTATGTATGTGTAGTATATACTAGTCTCTACATGTTACTGAAGATCTATACATGTTCATTAATGAAAGGTGTCTTTGTTATTTCTTCACTGACTTTTTATATGAGGACAAACCAGGTGGAAAATAACATGTAATATATTGAACAATAAGAATGATTATGAAATAATAGTCAATAATGAGGAAAGAATGAGGTAACTCATCAGCAATATTTAGGCAATTCTTATCCGGTCTGCCCCAGGTCATATGTGGGAGAATGGAATGCAGAGAACAGCTAAGCTTGTCTTGTCTGTATCTTTGAACTTCCCACCTGCTTATTGCATATACATTTAACTTTATAGCTTGTTTGAAACATTTACTGAAATTAGAGCTAAACTCTGAATGCATTGCAGAAAAAATATTAATAGCTTTCCCTGTAATAAAAGCAAAAATTCAAGATACCATGGAAAAATACTGTGATTCTGGAAACAGAAATAAAGATGGTTTACACATTGAAATTAAATCTTACCAAATGTCATGGGAACATTGTTTAGAGACTCTGAAAGTAGATAATATTAGAAGAGAGATGACTAACACTTCATACATTCCTCTAGGAGTATTTTTACTTACATTTTCTTGAGAAGGCACTGAAACTGCCTCATGAAATAATCAGCTAATTTATTCTGTCATAAAAAAAAAATCAATGTAAACTTTTGATTGACATTAAATGCAGGTGAGTTCACTTTGGTCATATGAGTTTATAATCTAAGAACTGAAGCAATATTTAAACATTGGAAGTCTATGATTTAATTTTGTGTATTATTTCTCTAAAAATATTGTTAGGTGTCAATCTTGCATCTATTTTCTTCTCTTTGCTTAATAGAAACCTATTTAATTCAAGGGAAATAGTACAAATCAGTCCTGGAGGAGAGCAAAAGATGAAGAAAAGAAAAACACTAATGAAATCCACATTTGAGGGGTGAAGTAAGTTCCAAGAAAATAAAAGTGTCTATGGGATAAAAGGTCAAAAATATTGAGAACAGTTGGAATACAAAGTATAAGACAGACTAATATGAATAGCTAAAATGGGTGAGAAGCTGTATTATGAGGGAGGCAGCTACCGGAATTTTTTGGCTGGCAAGTAACATCTCTGAATTTTAACTTTATGATTAGCACCGCTATAAGAGCATATTTCTGTTAGACTAAGGCACTATTTGTGAAAGTACACTATTAAGCTTACTTTATCTAACTTTTTTTTATAGGTGTTAACATAGTAAAGATTGATTCACGTGCAGTCTTTAGAAATAGGGTATAAAATATGTGGTGGAGGTAGAGGTTGGGACCAGGGAATAAAACAAGCATAAATTAAACCCAAACCAATCCTACTGGTTGATTCTGACTTACGGCAGCCTGAAATGGGTTTCCAAGGCTATAAATTTTTACAGGAGTAGATTACCTCATGTCCCTTTCACAGAACAGCTGGTGGGTTTGAAACAACAACCTTTCAGTTAGCAACCAAATACCTTACCTACTGCACCACAACCCAGAGCTCCTTATGCATATATTAAGACAACCAAAATCTGGTACTTAAGAAGCATAAACATAAGAAGGCCTGGTGGCAAAGGGATTAAAGCAATGGGCTACCAAGCACAAGGTCGGTGGTTGGAAACCACCAGATAGTCCATGAGAGAAAGAAATGGTTACAAATATCCATTAATAATTAGAACATAGAATGTAAAAGTTATGAATTTAGGAAAATTGGAATTTGTCAAAAATGAAATGGAACACATAAATATTGATATCCTAGGAATTAGTGAGCTGGAATGGACTGGTTTAGCCATTTTGAATCAGACAACCATATGATCTACTACACTGAGAATGACAAGTTAAAGATGAATGGCATAGCATCTGTTGTCACAAAAAAAGTTTTGAGGTCTATTCTGAAGTATAATGCTGTCAGTGATAGGATTATATCCATATGACTCAAGGAACACCAGTTATTACTACTATTATTCAAATTTATGCAGCAACCAACAAAGCCAAAAATGAGGCAGTTGAAAATGTTTCCAACTTTTGCAGTCTGAAATTGACCAAACATGCAATCAAGATGTTTTGATTATTGCAAATAATTGGAATGCAAAA
Organism: Orycteropus afer afer; assembly: GCF_000298275.1. Lineage (NCBI taxonomy): Eukaryota > Metazoa > Chordata > Mammalia > Tubulidentata > Orycteropodidae > Orycteropus > Orycteropus afer. The sequence continues at coordinate 1,617,712 of NW_006921922.1, forward strand.
GTTGTAAACACAGAATAATCAACAGTAGTTGGATAATATGGCCTTGGTGATAGAAATGATGCTGGAGATCACATGATAGAATTTTGAAAAACCAGTGACTTATTTATTGCAATTTTTTTATTTCAAAAACATAAATGTTAGCTATATACGTTGACTTTGCCAGATGAAATATACAGGAATCAGATCAACTACATCTATGGAAAGAGGCAATGGTGAAGCTCAATATCTTCAGCCAAAACAAGTCCAGGTGCTAACAGTGAAACAGACCATCAACTGCTTATATGCAAGTTCAATTGAAGACAATTAAATCAAGTCCATGAAAGTAAAAATGTGACCTTGATTACAGCCCACCTGAATCTAGAGACCATCTAAAGAATAGATTTGATGCATTGGACACCATTGACAGAATCAGACAAATTGTGGGATGACATCATCCATGAAGAAATCAAAGCGTCATTAAAAAGACAAGAAAGGAAGAAAAGACAAGAATGGATGTCAGAAAAGACCCTGAAACTTACTCTTGAATGGAGAGTAGCTAAAGCAGAAGGAAGAAATGGCAAGAAAAACAGCTGACCTGAAGATTTCAAAGAGTAGCTCGAGAACACAAACTCAATAATTATAAAGAAATGTGCAAAGACCTGGAGTTAGAAAACCAAAAGGGAAAAACACAGCAGGCATTACTCAAGCTGAAAGAACTGAAGGAAAAATTCAAGCCTCAAGTTGCAATACTGAAAGATTCTGAGGTCAAAATAGTGAATGAGACAGGAAACATCAAAAGAAGATGGAAGAAATACACAGTCATTGTACCAAAAATAATTCATTGAAGGTTCCAGTAAGATGACAGAATAAGCAGACAAACCACAGATACCCTCTTCAATGAAGAAAAGAGGATCCAGTTAACACAGATACAGAGGATAATCCTGGAACCACGAGCTTTGAAAGGAAGAATACAGAAGTGGACTAAACTCCAGCTAGTAGAACCTTCAGGAAAACAGCAAAAAAAAAGAGACATATGGAGCTGTGGACTGCCAGCGATTTTAACAGTACAGACTGTTTGGATATTTCCAAGTAGAATTAGGACCTAAGATTTAACCTAAAAATCAGCCCTGATGGCAAAGGACCACACAGAGGACTGCGCTGGTGGCTGGTAAAAACAAAAAGAGGGGGGAGGGACAGCAAAGAAGGAGAAACTGAGCTTTGGACTTTTGGCTGTCCAGAAAGCACAACCATTTTGAATGTTTTCAAGCAATTTGACCATTTTGGATATTTAAAGTGTTCTCTCAGGTTCCAGGGACCTAAGAATGGGCTCCACTTGTCAGGGACAGCATGGACATACTGGACACTGATAACTAAAAAGTTACAAGGTTCTCCTTGTTATTCTTATACTCCACACCTTCTTGCTGAATGGAAGTGAGGCCAACCCTTACACCCACACACCTTCTGGGTCAGCAGGAATTCCATGCCAGTCTGTGTGATTTAACAGAATCTGGGTGCTCTGCCCAGCCCCATCCTGGTATGTTTAGGTTGTTTTTTTTTTTTTAGTTTGTTTGGTTTTGTCTGTTTTAAAACTATTCTTTTTTAAACTTTCTTCTATTTTATTAATATTCATTCTTCTTCCCATCCCACATTCTAGTTTTTGGCTTTTTCTCTCTTTCCTTTTTCTGGTTCCCATTTTTTTTCTTTCTTGTGGTTCTCCCCATTCCTTGTTTTTCTTTTTGCATTTTTTCCCATTTTTTTCTTCATTATTCTCCCACTCTACATCTTTTCTTTTATTCTTCCTTCCCCAGATATAGTGTTTTATCTCCTCCTTTTTCTATTCATACTTCTTTTGTCTATTTAAAGTATTTTTTTAAAAATATCTTCTCCCATTTATTGCTTTTCCTCTTTTTTATTTATTTATTTTTTATTTTTCTTTTTTTGGTGTTTGTTCCTGTATGTTTATGTGGTACTTGTCTTTTGTCTTCTTGCTTTTGCTTTTTTGATGGTTTTTCAATTGTTATTTTGTCTAACTGAGTGGGAGACAGCAATCTAGCCCATAATACCCAACCACAACCTCACCTCCTGCAGCTCCACCACTTCCTCCTGCACCAACTGGCCAATGACACCAAGACTACCAATAAGAGCCTGACTCACTCTTATGTGGGACAAAGAAAACAGGAACACCATGAAAAACACGTAATAAAATGACAGCAAAAATTCATACCAAACTCGCTGCCATAGAATCAGATCAAACTCATAGTGACCCCTCCTTGGGTTTCCAAGTCAGTATAACTATGGATGTAGATTGCCCAACCTTCCTTCTGAGGAGTGACTGGTGAGTTTGAAAAGCCAGCCTTCTGGTTAGCAGTCACATGCCTTAAGCATACTTGTTGACAATTATATTGAATGTTAATGGATTAAATGCATCATTCAAAGGATGAAGAGTTGCAGAATGGATAAGAAAATATAACCCATCAATATACTCTCTACAAGAGACACACCTTAGAGACAAAGGCAAAAATAGACTAAAAATTACAGATTGGAAGAAGATACATCAAAAAAATGGCAACCAAAAAAAGAGCAGGAGTGGCAATATGAATTTCTGATAAAATTGACTTCAAGACAAAAACCTTCATAAGAAACAAGGAAGGACGTTATACAATGATTACAGGATCAATTGAACAAGAAGACGTAATCATAATAAATATCTATGAACCTAATGAAAATGCCCAAAATACATAAATCAGACTTTAACAGAATTGAAAAAACAAATAGATGACTCCATAGTCATAGTAACCAAAATATCAAACCAAACTCACTGCTGTTGAGTCTATTCTGACACACAGCGATCCCTCCTTCAGTCTCTGAGGTGATATATTTATAGAAATAGATAGCCAATCTTCTTCTGAGGAGTGACTGGTGGGTTTGAACTGCCAGGCATCTGGTTAGCAGTTAAATGCCTTAGACACTGCACCACCAGAGCTTCCACAGTCATAGCAGGAGAATTTAATACACCACTTTCAATGAAGGATAGAACAACTGGAAAGAAACTCAACAAAGACACAGAAAGACTAAACAACACAATCCACCAATTTGACCTTATAGACATCTATAAAACACTTCACCCAACAACACTGCAATATACACTCTTTTCCAGTTCATGTGGAACATTCTCCATGGGAGATCATGTTAGGCCATAAAAGAAGCCATAATAAATTTAAAAACATTGAAATACTGCAAAGCATTTTCTCAGATCACAATGCTATAAAATTAGAAATCAACAATAGGAAGATCAACAGAAAAAGACCAAACCTGTGGAAACTAAACAGCACCCTCCTTAAGAACACATGGGTAATAGAAGAAATAAAAGATGAAATTAAAAATTTCCTTGAATCAAATGAGAATGAAAACACTACATACCAAAAATCTTTGGGACACAGCAAAAGCAGAGATCAAAGACTGATATATAGCAATAAATGCACACATCAAAAAAGAAGAGAGAGCCAAAATCAACCCTTTAAACCAGTATCACCAACAATTAGAAAAAGAACAGAGAAAAAGAACCTAAAGTTACCAGAAGAAAAGAAATACTAAAGATTCGAGCAGAAATAAATGAAACAGAAAATAGAAAGACAATATAAAAAAAATCAACAAGTTGGTTTTTTGAAAAGATTAATAAAATTGACAAACCACTGGCAAATTTAGCAAAGGAAAAAAGGGAAAGAATACAAATAACATAAATAAAAAATGGAATGTGTGGCACCACAAAAAAACCAACTGAAATAAAAAAAAGGTAGTATCAGGACACTATGAAGAACTGTACATCAACAAATTTGAAAATCTAGAAGAAATGTACAGATCTTTAATAACCAGGCAAAGACATCACTCAAAAGGAAAACTACAGACCAATATCCCTCATAAATATAGATGTAAAAATCTTTAACAAAATCCTCACCAATAGACTCCAACAACATATCCAAAAAATAATACACAATGACCAAGTGAGGTTCATATCAGGTATGAAAGGATGTTTCAACATTAGAAAAATAAACAATGTTATCCATCACATAAATAAAACAAAAGAAATGAACCACATGATCATATCAATTGATGAAGAAAAGGCATTTGATAAAATCCAACTCCCAGTACGGATGTCAAAAGTCTCAGCAAAATAAGAATAGAAGGGACATTCCTCAACATGATAAAGGGGATATATGCAATACCAATAGCCAACATTATTCTCAATGGAGAGAAACTGAAACCATTCCCCTTGCGAACAGGAACTAGAGAAGGATGTCCTCTATCACCATTGCTATTCAACATTGTATTGGAAATTCTAGCCAGGGAAATAAGGCAAGAAAGGGAAATCAAAGGTATCCAAGTTGGTAAGAAAGAAGTCAAACTATCCCTATTTACTGATGATATGATTCTATACCTAGAAAATCCAAGCGACTCAGTAAAAAATCTACTGGAACTAATTGAAAGATTTAGCATCATGAAAGCATACAAGAGCAACATCCAAAAATCGGTCGGATTCCTCTACATCAGCAAAGAAATTGCTGAAAAAGAATAAAGGAAATCAACACCATTTACAATAGCTACCATAAAAACAAAACACTTGGGAATAAATCTTACCAGGGACACAAAAGACCTGCACAAAGAAAACTACAAAAGACTACCTCAAGAAACCATAAGAGATGTACATAAATGGAAGAACATACCATGTTTGTGGATAAGAAGATTGAACATTGTGAAAATGTCAATTCTATCCAAAGCAATCTATACATTCAATGCAATCCCAATCCAGATCCCAACAACATTCTTTAAGGAAATGGAAAAACCAATCACTAACTTTATATGGAACTGCCTGGTATTGACACAACAACAGATATATAAACCATTAGAATAAAATTGAGAACCTGGAAATAGATCCATTGGCCTATGGTGAGCTGATCCTTGATAGAAGGTTGAAATCTATTAAATGGGGAAGAAATTGTTTAACAAATGGTGCTGGAAAAACTGGATATCCATTTGCAGAAAAATGAAACAAGATCTATACCTCACACCATACACAAAAACTAACCCCAGATAGATCAAAGATTTAAATGTGGAACCTAAAACTATGATATTTCTCAAGGAAAAAATCAGGGTAAATTTAGGGGCCCCAAAATATGGCATAAATAGACTATCAGCATACCACAAAATGCACAAACAGTGGGAGATAAACTAGATGATAAGGAATGTCTAAAAATTAAATTTTTATGAGTTTCTAAAGACTTCTGCAGAAGAGTCAAAAGAGAACTTACAGACTGAGAAAAAATATTTGGCAATGACATATCTGACAAGGGACTTATCTTTAAAATTTATAGAAAACTCCAACTCAACAACAAAAAGACAAATAATCCCATTGACAAATGGGCAGAAGACATGAACAGATACTTCACAAAAGAGGATATACAGGTGGCCAACAAACACATGAAGAAATATTTGCTATCATTAGCCATTAGAGAGATGTAAATCAAAACAACAATGAGACAAAATCATATGCCAGCACTAGTAGCAAAGTTGAACAAGGCAGAAAATAACAAATGCTGGCAAGGATATGGAGAGATTAGGGCTCTCATACACTGCTTGTGGGACTGTAAAACGATATGACCACTGTGAAAGGCAATATGAATATTCCTTGTTGTTGTTCTTAAGTGCCGTCGAGTCATTTCCGACTTATAGCGACCCAATGCACAGCAGAACGAAACTCTGCCCGATCCCATGCCATCCCCACAAACCCTGCTATACTTGAGCCCATCATCGAAGCCACAGTGTCAAACCATCTTGTTGAAGGCCTCCCCCTCTTTGGTTGACCCTCCACCCTACCAAGCATGACATCCTTCTCCAGGGAATGGTCCCTTCTTACAACATGACGAAAATAGGTGAGACGAAGTCTGGCCATTCTTGTTTCCAAGGA
>NW_006921922.1:1626771-1648016 GCF_000298275.1 Orycteropus afer afer
TCCTCTGTCCAGGTTCCTGGCTTTTATCCCCTTTCTCCTGCTCTTCCGGCCTGCTACTCTGGGCGAGCCTGAGTTGCCTCTCTTCACCTAATCCCTTTGGCTGATTGCTCTTCTCTCTGCTTCCTGGCTTTTAATACCCTTTCTCCTGTTCTTCCCGCCTGCTACTTTGGGCATCCCTGAATTGTCTCTCCTTATCTGTGACCCTGGAGCTGACTCCTTAATATTCCTTAAATATTCCTTGAATATTCCTTAAATATTCCTTGAATATTCCTTAAAAAGATGGAATTTGGACTATCATTTGACTCAGCAATTCCATTACTAGGTATAGATCCTAAAAAATGAGAGTCAGGACAAGAACAAATATATGCACAGCCATGTTCATTGCAGCATTATTTACAATAGCAGAAAGATGGAAATAACCTGAGTACCCATCAACAGAAGAATGGCTAACCAAACATACACACTATGGCATACTATGCAACCCTAGAGAATAATGTAGCATCTGCAAAACACTGCATACCATGGATGAACTTGGAGGACATTATACAGAGTGAAATAAGTCTGTAACAGAAGGCCTAATATTGTATTAGTCCAGTATTGTGAAAAGTCAAGGAAAGGTTTATATATGGAAGGAAACTTTCTTTATTGGTTACCATGGATGAGAGGGGAGGGGAAAGAACACTGCTAGATAGATAGAGACAAGTATCTATTTGGGTGAAGGGAAGAGCAATGCACCATATATGCATGATCAACACATTGGCATTGAGGAAGATGAAGACATATAGAGGTACATGGAAGATACAGAAAACAAAGATGAATGCTTTTGCACAAATAGTATAGTGTGGTCAGTGATGGCAAACACTGATCTAGGGTGGATAGATGGTCAAGCTGAACAATCAGGTATGTCTAGGCAGGGAGGAACATGCCCATGACCATGTATAAGGTTGGCAGATTATGTATGTACAAGCATATTTAGACATTCTATAAGAATGTACAGGTATATAGCAGAGCTTACAAGGGACAAGGTTGTGGTGACTTCTTGGCCACAGCCAGCTACCCAGAAAGAGCAAGTAGTTGGCCCTGAAGGCTCAAGACTATAGTCACAGGAGACACCAAGCTCAACTGGCATCACATACTACACAAAAACATTGTTCCACATCCTACTTTGGTGAGTAGTGACAAGGATCTTCCAAGCTTGCAAGCAGTCATCTAGATGCAACAATAGGTCTCTCTTTGTCCAGAGCAAAGAAGAATGAAGAAAACCAAAGAAGCATGGAAACAATTAGTCCAAAGGACTTGTACACCATGTGATTCTCAGCCTATATGACTATGAGACCAGAAGAACTAGAAGGTGCCCAGCTACCACTGTCAACCACTAGAAGGGGGATCTATGTAGGGCAGAGTGGGAGAACAATGTGGAACAAGACCCAAAATTTTTTAAAGAAAAAAAAAAAAAAAGGACCAGTTTTTCTGGTTTAATAGTCTGGTGAATCCCCCAAGACTATGCCCCTAGCTGCCTTCATGTCTGGAATTAAACCCACTTCTGGGCTACCAGCCAAATGAAAGACAGGCTACCTAATTTACATTAAGTAGATATATTCCTTGGAGAGATGAATCTGGGGATAATAGAAGGACAGTGTATGCACAGGGAGACAGCTAGTGGGGGCAGGAGTGCATGGGATGGTAGACCCAGGAAAGAGGTAACTATGGAAAGGAAGTGAGAAGACAGTTGTTACACTGTAAAGAATTGAAATCATTGTGATGAGACAAAATGTGTATGGACTACTGTATGGAAAATGAATTTGCTCTGTAAATTTTCACTCAAATCACAATAAAAGAAATTGATCGATGTTCATCAGCATTTGTCAAGAATCAGTGGTATTAAGGGAAGAAATCAAAGCTGTACTGAAGGAATTAGTGAAAAAGAAGGCCCTAGGTATTGATGGAATACCCATTGAAATGTTTCAATAAACAGACAACATGCTGGAAGCACTTACGTGCTTGTGTTAAGAAATTTGGAAGACAACTGCCCGGTCAACTGAATGGAAGAAATCCATATTTGTATGCATTCCAAAGAAAAGTAATCCTACAGAATGTGTAAATTATTGAACAATATCATTAGTATCATATGCAAGTAAAATCTTGCTGAAGATAATTAAAAAATGGTTGATGCAGTATTATTGACAGGGAACTTCCAGAAATGCAAGTCAGATTCAGAAGAGTCTGTGGAATGAGAATGACATCATTATTGATGTCAGGTGGATCTTGATTAAAAGCAAAGAATACCAGAAAATGTTTACTTGTGTTTTATTGACTATGCAAAAGCATTTGGCTGTGTGGATCATAATAAATATTGGAAAATTTAGAGAAGAATGAGAATTCCAGAACACTTAATTGTGCTCATGAAGAATCTGTACATAGACCAGGAGGCTGTCATTCGAACAGAACAAGGGGACACTGCATGGTTGAAAATCTAGAAGGGACTGTGTCAGGGTTGTATCATTTCATCATACTTATTTAAACTATATGCTGAAAAATTAATCTGAGAAGCTAAGCTATATGAAGAACAAGGTACCAGCACTGAGGAAGACTCATTAACAACATATGATATGCCTATGATACAGCATTGCTTGCTGAATGTGAAGATCACTTGAAGCCTTTATTGATGAAGATTGAAGACTGCAATCTGTAATATGGATTATACCTCAACATAAAGAAAATGAAAATCCTCACAACTGGACAAGCAGCATAATGATAAACAGGGAAGTGATTAAGTTGTTAAAGAGTTCATGTTACTTGGATCCACAATCAACACCCATGGAAGCAGCAGTCAAGAAATCAGGTGCCATATTGACTGGGCAAATCTGCTGCAATCTTTTCTCCACTTATCATGATGTTTCTTATTGTTCCAGTTGTGAGGATTTTTGTTTTCCTTTTGTTGAGGTGTAATCCATACTGAAGGCTATATTTTTTGTCTTCATCAGTAAGTGCTTTACCTCTCCATCCCTTCACTTCCATGACACTGTTTGACAATGTCTGCATTCTCTTGGATCACCTTTTATTGGAATAGGCAAAAATATGGATCTCTTCCAGTTGGTTGGCCATGTAGCTGTCTCCAAATTTCTTGCTATAACTGAGTGAGCACCTCCAGAGCTGCATCCATTTATTGAGACATGAGACATCTCCATGGACATTCTGTTAATTCCTGGAGCCTTGTTTTTCATGAAGTCCTTCAGTGCAGCTTGGGCTTCTTCCTTTAACACTATCAGTACTTCATTATATGCTACCTCCTGAAATGATTGAACATCTAACAATTATTTTTGGTAGTAACTCTGTGTATTCCTTTCATCTTCTTTTTAACACCATCAGTACTTTATTATATGCCACCTCCTGAAATGGTTGAACATCTAAGATTCTTTTTGGGAAAGTAACTGTATTCCTTCAATCTTCTTTTGATGTTTCCTGCATCATCCAATATTCTGCCCAAGAATCCTTAAATACTGCAACTTGAGGCTTGAGTTTTTTTCTTGAATTCTATCTGTTTGAGAAATACCAAGTGTGTTCTACTCTTTTGGTTTTCTAACTCCAGGTCTTTGCACCTTTAGTTACAATATTTCACTTTGTTTTCTTGAACTTCCCTTTGAAATCTTCTGTTCAGATTTTTACTTCATGATTTCTTCCCTTTGCTTTTGCTACTCACCATTCACGAGCAAGTTTCTGAGTCTCTTCTAACATTATTTTGGTCTTTTCTTCTTTCCCCTTTTTTTTAAATGATATTTCTTTCTTCATTTATGATATACTTTTTATCATCTGTGGTCCTTAAGATTGTGTGTCAACTTGGCTGGGCCTGGTCGAGTGGCTGGACATCTAGATGTAGTTATTCCCCATGGTGAGATTGGCAATTAATTCCATGGTGGAATCTACTGGAGCAGTTGAGTACCTGCTTTAGGGATGTGGTCTGCTTCCAGTACATAAGAAGCAGTTTTGAGGAAGGTGTCCAGGTTTTTGGCATGTTTGGACACTGCATGTAGCTGACTCTTCACTCAGCAGCCAGCCATGCTCTGCCAATCTTGGGACTTTTAATGGACTTTACTCAGTGACCTGCCATGTGTTTTGGTAATATCAGGACTGTGCTTTTTTCACTTGGTGGCTTTGGGTTTGTCAGCCTGAGTGAAAAGATGCCTCTAGCTTCAGTGGGCTGGGAGCAAGAAGCAGAGCTTAAGTCCAAAGTTGAGGGCTTTTCACCCAACCTCTAGAACCTGGCACTTTGAACTCAGACTTCTAGCCTCACAAACTGTAAGAGAATAAATTCATGTTTGTAAAGCCATCCCATTTGTGGTGTATTCCTGTCAGAGTGGCACTAAGTAACCAAAACATTATCTCACACAATTGTCTGGTCTTCAGTCATTGGTATTCAGTATGTCAAATCTGTTCTTTAGATGGTCTCCATATTCAGGTAGAATACGATCAAGGTCATATTTTGGCTCTCATGCACTTATTTTTATTTTTTTCATGTTCATCTTAAACTTTCATATGAGCAATTAATGATCTTCCACAGTCATCCCCTGGCCTTGTTCTGACTGATTATATTGAGCTTTTCCATCATTTCTTCCCACAGATGTAGTAGATATAATTCCTGTATATTCCATCTGGTGAGGTCCACATATATAGTTGCAGTTTCTGCTGGAAAAAAAAAAAAAAAGATATTTGCAATGAATAACTCATTGGTCTAACAAAATTCTACCATGGAATCTCATGGATCATTTCTTTTACCAACGTCATATTTTCCAACTACAATTGCTTCTTCTTTGTTTCCAACATTTACATTCCAGTCACCATAATCATCAATATATCTTTATTTCATATTTGGCAATTTTAGCCTATAGAAGTTGGTAAAAATCTTCAATTTCTTCATCTTTGGCTTTAGTGGTTGGTGTGCAGATTTGAATAATAGTTGTATTAACTGGCCTTCCTTATAGGCATATGAACATCACCCTATCACTAACAACATTGTACTTCAAGATAGAACTTGAAATGTTCTTTTTGATGATGAATGTGACATCATTCCTCTTAAAATTATTTAGACCATGATTTTCCAGGTCAAATCTAGTACAGACTAGTTCATTTCACCTCACCAATGCCCAGATTGTCAATCTTTATGCATTCCATTTTATTTTTGACAACTTCCAATTTTCCTAGATTCATACTTCATACATTTCATGTTCTGATTATGAATGGATATTTGCTGTTGTTTCTTCTCATTTTGAGTTGTGTCACATCAACAAATGAAGTTCCCAAAACTTTACTCCACCCATGCTATTAAAGTTGACTAGACTTTGAGGAGAAAACTCTTCCCCATTCATATTTTGAGTGCCTTCCAACCTGAGCATCTCATCTTCTTGCACTATATCAGATAATGTTTCTTTGCCATTCATAAGTATTTGAGTGGCCAGCTTTTTTCAGAAGTGGACTTGGTCATGTTCTTCTTCTTAGCCTGTCTTAGTCTGGAAGCTCTCCTGAAAACTATGTAACATGTGTGATTTTAGAGAGATAGATCAAAAGAAAAATGAGACATCATATCAAGCCAGCATTAATAGCAATGTTTAAAATAATAATAATAACAATAATACTGACAAAAGTGTGGAGACACTGAACTGGAACCCTTATACGTCTCTGGTTGGACTGAACAATGTAACCACTGAGGAACATTATATGACACTTCCTTAAAAAGTTAGAAATAGAAATACCATATGATACAGTAATCCCACTAATAGGTATATATCCTAGAAAAATAAGAGCTGTGACACAGACAGATATAGTCACACACAGTTCTTCCCAGTAGTATTCTCAACAGCAAAAGAATGGAAACAATCTAAATAGCCATCGATGTATGAATGGATAAACAAACTATAGTATATACACACAATAGAATATTGCTCAACATTAAAGAATAATGATGAATCTGCAAAATTCCTCAGAACGTGGATGAACCTGGAGAACATAATGCTGAATTAAATTACTCAATCACAAAAGGACAAATATTTTTATTTCTCTTTTTTTAAAGTGCAATTTTTTTGAAATATAATTTATGTACAATGAAATACACAAAACTAAAGTGACATGGGTTAATACATTTTTTCTTCTTCTTTTTTTTTGCATCATTCCCTTCCTTCCCCTCCCACCTCTGGCAACAAAGAAAGAAAGTTTCCCTCCATGAATAAACCTTTCCTTGACCTTCCACAACAACAAGCTGATACTATATTTGTCCTTCTGTGATTGACTTATTTCACTCAGCACAATGTTCTACAAATTCATCCATATTATGTGGTGTTTTGCAGACTCTACATTATTCTTTAGTGTTTCATAGCATTCCATTATGTGTATGTATCATAGTTTGGTCATCCACTCTTTCGTTAATGGACACATAGGTTGTTTCCATGTTTTTGCTATTGTAAATAGTGGTGTGATGAACAAGAGTGTGCATGTATCTGTTCCTGTCCTAGCTCTCACCTCTCTAGAGTATATACCTAGTAATGGGATTGCTGGATCAAATGGTATCTCCAATTCCAACTTTCTAAGGAATCATCATATTGCTTTCCACAGTGGTTGTGTCACTTCACAGTCATATAAGCAGTGTATGAGAGTCCAAGTCTCTCCACATCCCCACCAGCACTTGTTATTTCCTGTCTCATTGAACCTTGCCATCTGTGCTGGAGTGAGGTGGTATATCTCATTGTTGTTTTGACTTATAACAATGTAAATCTGATGGCCAGATGATTGTGAGCATCTTTTCATGTATTAGCTGACCACCTGAATATCCTCCTTGGTGAAGTGTCTATTCATGTCTTCTGCCCATTTTCAATTAGATTGTTAATTCCTTTGGTATTGAGGCATTGGAGTTTTCCATCAATCTTAGAGATAAGTCTCTTACCAGATATGTAATTATCAGCAAATACGAATTTGTTAGGGTCATTTTTGTCATATGTTTTTTCATTGTGTTGATTTCTTTGTTCCATATAATTTTCTATGTTGAGCTCATTTTGTTTATGAATCGTGTTATCACTTCCTACATTGCTATTGTTTTAGTATTTGCTGAATATTTATGCTGGTCTTTTTTTTTATTTTGATGTGAAGGTTTATCATTTTTCTTTGAGGTTACCCTGTGATTTATAGTTTTCTTCCCAAGTGTAGAACATTCCATTCTATCTTGTAGTTGTCTTGACTTCCCTACCATCTGGAAGTTCTGTAACGACACTTTTTTCTTTTCCCCCATCTTTTTGGTTTGTAGTTGTCCTCATTTGTCAGTTGGTGTCTCTGCTTCCCCATTTACAATCTTGTGGGCTTATTTATTTTGGATATTTCCATAGCTGGGTTTGTTTCTGGGTTATATCATCATGTGTGTTAATGGTCAGTTGTTGTTGGCTGTTGTTGCTTCTCTGTCCAAAAGGCTCCCTTTAGCATCTCTTGTAAGGTTGGTCTGGTTTTAACAAATTCCCTTAATTTCTGCTTAGCTGGAAATGTCTTAATTTCACCATCATATTTGAGGGACAGTTTTGCTGGGTACATAATTCTTGGTCAGAAATTTTTCTCTTTCAGTGTTTTACATATATATCTTCCCACTGTCTTCTTGCCTACATGGTTTCCTTCAAGAAATCTGAGCTTAGTCTTATTAGTTGCCCTTTATAGGTAATTTTTCTTTTTTCCCATGCTGCTCTCCTGATTCTTTCTTTGTCTTTGGTTTTGGTGAGTTTGATGATGATATGTCTTGGTGTTTTTCTTTAGGAGTCTATCCTGTTTGGGTTTCATTGGACTTCCTGAATCGATATATTCTCATCTTTCATCATATCAGGGAAGTTCTCCTCCAACAAATCTTGGACAATTTTCTCAGTGGTTTTATTTTTCTCTTCCTGTTCTGAAATTCCAATGACACGTATGTTATTCCTTTTGATGGTATCTCACATGAACCTTCATTTTGTTTTAATCTTTTTTTCTGATTGATCTCTTTCCAAAATATTCAGGTGTTTGTCTTCAATCTCATTAATTCTGTCTTCCATTGCATCAATTCTACTCCTTTGCCCTTTCAATGTGTTATCTATTTCTGACAATTTAGTATTAATCTTCTGAATTTCTATCTGTAGATTTAGAATCATTTCTAATTTTTTATTTATTTTGTCATTTTGCTCTTGTATTTTCTTCCAAAATTCTTCTAGGGTTTTGTCTGTGTGTTCCGTGATCTGTCTCTCAATCCTTTGAAGATACCTAAACATAATTCTTTTGAATTCCTTTTCAAGGAGTTCCAATGCTGTGTCTTCCTCAGGGGTGTGTTTTGGGTCTATATCCTGGTTCCTTGTTTCTCCTGCTTTATCTTGTTTCTTTGTGTGATGCTCTGTTGTCTCTGAGGCATTGTGATATTTTGTTTACATTTAATTGGAATGACTTACCCACAAGTTTTATTTTTTTTGTATGTTATCTATACAGGCAGGGTACTGTGTTGTGCTCCTCTCAATAGTTGACAGCACTTATACACTCACCACCTGTCCCTTATCTGCTGTCAGCTTCTTGTATGTCCTTGCTGACTCTAGCAAACAGAGCCTGTTCTTAGGTCCCTGGAATTCAAATGAGAATGCTATCACTTTAAAATCCAAAATGGTTGTCACTTGTAAACATTCAAAATGGCCACACCCTCGGTCACTCTAAGTATCCAAAATGGCCACCACTTATAAACATTCAAAATGGCTGTGCCCTTGGTCACTTTAAATATCCAAAGTAGATGCCACATGTAATAAAAATGACTGTGCCCTCCGGACAGCAGAAAGTCCACAGCTCATGTTTTCTCCCTCCTTGCTGTTTCCCTTCTTAGTCATAGGCCACCAGAGGAGTTGTCCCTGCAGCCCTTAGTGACCAGGACTGATCTTTATGCCAATTCTCAGGTTCCAACACTTGGAAATATTCAGGCTGTTGGTCTCGCCAGAGTAGCTGACATCCACAGCTCCAACCTTCTCTGTACTCACGGATTTTTTTCAGGTTTTTCCACTAGTTGGTGCCTAATCCACTTCTTTATAGTTCCTTTCAAAGATCAGGGTTCCAGGATTATCTTCTGTATCTCTGCCAATTGTTTTTTTTCTTTTCTTTGCTGAAGAGGTTCTGTGTTGCTTGTCTACCTATTCCTCCATCTTACCAGAAGTAAAGTACAAATATTTTATGAAAATATTACCATAAAAAGTCAAGGAAAGATTCACACACAGAAAGAAACATTCTTTGAAGTTTACCAGAGATGGGAGGGTAAAGAAGGATAAATCACTAGAGAATAGACAGATTAACTTGAATGAAGGGAAAGGAAATATACTATAATGGGAAGGTCAGCAAAAATTGATCAAAGGAAAGGAAAACAGTGGAAGGAGCACAGAGTCAAAGACAACAAAGGTAAATACTCATATACACAATTTTGCAACAACAGTCATAACAATAACCTAAAAGTAGATACATTGATAGACAAACAAGTTAAACAGGTGTAAAAAAGTGAATGGAACTACATTCATACATATATATATAAATATATATTTGACAGAGATATTTATATATTTGTATTTATGTTGTTGTTAGGTGCTGACAAGTTGTCTCTAACTCACAGTGACCCTCTGCACAGCAGAATGAAACACTGCCCAGTCCTGCACCAGCTCCAGGATCCTTGCTGTACTTGAACCCATGTCTACAGCCACTGTGTCAATCCATCTCCTTGAGGACCTTCCCCTCTTTCGTTGACCCTCCTTCTTACCATGTATGATATCCTTCTCCAGGTAATGATCCCTTCTGATGACATGACCAAAGTAGGTGAGACGAAGTCTGGCCATTCTCACTTCCAATGAGCATTCTGGCTACGCTTCCTCCAGGAGAGATTTGTTAGTTCTTTTAGCAATCCATAGTACTTTCAGCATTCTTCACCAGCACCACAACTCAAAAGCATCAACACTTGATGCTGCTTATAGGTCCAGTTATTAGGAATTTTGTTTTCTTTATTGAGGTGTAATCCATACTGCAGACTGTATTCTTCAATTTTCATCAGGAAGTATCTCAAGTCATCGTCTCATCCTCACTTTCAGTAAGCAAAGATGTGTCATCAGCCTATGGCAGGTTGTTAATGATTCTTCTTCCAATCTTGTTGCCACATTCTTCTTCATATAGTCCAGCTTCTCAGATTATTTGCTCAGCATACAGAATGAATAAGTATGGTGAAAGGATACAACCTTGACATGCTCCCCTCTTGATTTTAAACCATGTAGTGTTTCCTTGTTCTGTTCAAATGGCAGCCTCCTTGTCTATGCATAGGTTCCTCATGAGTACAATCAAGTGTTCTGGAATTCCCATTCTTCTCAATGTTATCCATAATTTGTTATGATCCACACCATCAAATGCTTTTGCACAGTCAATAAAACACAGGTAAATGTCTTTCTGGTATTCTTTGCTTTGTACCAAGATCTAGCTGACATCACCAATTATATCCCTTGTTCCATTTCCTCTCCTGAATCCACCCTGCACCTCTGGAATTTCTCTGTCAATATACTGCTGCAACTGTTTTTGAATTATTGTGAGTAAAATATTTTATTTATATGTGCTGCAAATATATCCATGACTATAATAGAGCATACAATGTGCAAAATTATGAAAACTGATTAGTCATAATCAAACACCTTGAGGACATGAGTTGCTGAGTTTAGGGGCTCATGACAATAATCTCAAGGGATATCAAGATCTATGGGCTTAACATAGTCCACAAAACCAATGTTTAACATCCTACTTTTGTGAATAGTGATTGTGGTCTTAAGAACTTGTGAGTGGCTGTCTAAGGCATATTATTGGTCTCTCTTCCTCTGGAGCAAAGAAGAGTGAAGAAAATCAAGGATGCATGGAATATTTTTATTATTATTATTTTTAATGAACTGTCAGAAAAATATATCCTTAAATTTTAAATAGAAAAATTTTCAAGTATTATAAATGCCATTGCAATTTTTTTTTCTCAAAATGAAATATGCAGAAATGAGTGCACAAAATATGTTATAATTCTATCTGAAACTAGTAACATACTGACTTGAAAGAAGTATGTACTGTAGGGAGAAGACTTATGTCCATAGTGTTATTGAATATAAATATATAAGCATATACAAGCATAAATAAAAAATATATTCATAAAAACAATTATTTCCTCATGAAATAGATATAACACCAAAAGTTTAATTTACTCTAGTCCATGGGAGGGACATGAGCACCCAGATGTCAATGAAGAATTACAACAATTATAAATGTTAACTCTTTAACACAGTTATTAGATTTTAGACATTAATAATTGGATCACTATTATCATATTGGTGATACGGTGAACAATGATACCAGGAGAGTTTGCACTCATTAGGCAAATATGATTTTTTTTTAAAATATGGTAATATTTATTGTACAGACTAAAAAATGACTAAAGTGTTTTTTTTTTTAAGTTTGAATAAGTAAGGATGAGAGTCTGTATATTTGAATTAGAATATCTTGTTTATCACATTATTTAAAGAAATTCAGCTTTATTACATTTCAGAAAAACTAACTCAAAATAGGGTAATAAGAATTGCACTTTTTAAATTAAAAAATAATAATAATTTATTATACCACAGAATGATCTTGCCACTCTTAGAATCTGATCACAATAAAATGACTTAACACACTTAAAAGTAATGTTATTTTCTTGAGTGTAAAAAATCTCCTTGACAATGTCTTAGACTATTTGCCTAAAATCCCACCTTTTCACAGCTGATACTAAATAAACCATAATCCAGGCATATCTGGGTAGCACAAACATTTAAGCACTCCACTACTGGCCAAAAAGTTGGTGTTTCAAACACAACCAGAGGCACCTTGGAAGAGAGGGCTGGCTATCTGCTTCAATAATGTCACAGCCTTCTTGTCTCAGGATCCTGGAGGTTGGGATTCACATGCTCCTATTGTGTCTGGCTACCACTGCTGAGCGCTCTCATAGATCACAGTAGGAGGTCCCAGATAGAGTGGAAGAAAATGTGGAATAAAACTCAAAATTATAAATATATTTAAAAAAAAATTACAAGGCTTAATGGTCTGATGAAGATATAAGGTGAACAATGATACCAGGAAGGTTTGCACTCATTAGACCAATCAACAATACAAGATCAAGGAAGAAGCATTTGCCCAAGGATAGAGCAAGGCAGGCCACAGAGAATATGAATGAAGGAGAAGGAATATGTCGGACATAGGGAAGAATTGGAAAGACTAATTTTGCATTCTCGGAATTTCAGTGAATGTCACAAAACAGAAAGTGTGTGGATTGTTGAATGGAAAAAAAATTTGCTGTGTAAACTTTCACACAAATCACAAATAATAATAATAATAGTAGTAGTAATAAAACAACAACAACAACAATAAAAATCACAGCCTTAAAACCCTGTGGAGTAGTTTTACTTTAAACATGAGGTCACAAGCTCAATGGAAATGAGCAAAAAAAAAAAAAAAAAAAAAAAATTCCAGCAAATCTAATTCTTGTTTCCATTAGAAGTTTAGTGTAATTGTTGGTAGTAAATAAATCAAAATCTAAACTTTGTTCTTATTATTTCCATTGGAGAAGACTAATGTAATAAAAGGGGCACTGAAAGGAAATGGGAGAAACTCTTGGCCTCACATCATTGCTTATTACTAGTTTGCTGTAATATTTTGGTCTCATCACCTAATATTTGATTCTAGTATTTTTCATCTCTACAGTGAATAAGTTGAATAAGAGGGTCTATTAGGATTCTTCCAGTTAACTGATAACATACAAATTAATGAAAAAATACTGTAATAGAATATAATCTTAATAAAATACTTTATCATGCACTAATGTTTTTTTTTTTTAATAAATCAACCAAGACCATTTTTAATAGATACAATGTAGGATAAGACTTATGCTTAAACTTTAGTATTTTTTAGTTATATAAATATTTTTCATAGTCTTTCTTTTTAGAGAAAGTTCAATCTTACAAAGAAATTATCAGAAAGGACAGAGAGTTCCCATGTACCTTTTTCCCTCTGTACACTGATTCTCCTGTTGTGTGTCTGTGGTATATTGTTAAAAGCAGTAAACCAGAACAATACATTTATTATTAACTAAAGTCCATAGTTTAAATTAGGACTCACTTTTTATATTGTACAGTAATATTGGTTTCTAAAATGCATAATTTTGTGTTCCCAACATTAAGTATCACACAGAATTGTTTCACTTCAGTAAATATGTCCTGTGCTAACCCTGTTGACAACCCCACTCCACCTCTGACATGAACCTCTGACAACCACTGATATTTTAGCTATCTGTATAGTTTTGCCTTTTCCAGAATGTTACATAGTTGGAATCATATAACATAAGTTTTTCAAACTTATTTCTTTCACTTTTCAATATATATTTAAAATTTTTCTGTGTCTTCTTGTGCTTTGGGGGCTCATTCCTTTTATATCACTAAGAAATACTCCATTTCATTGGTATACCACAGTTGGAAACAAATAGCCATTCACTTATTGAAGGACATTTTGATTGCTTACAATTTTTGAAAATTATGATTAAAGCTGCTGTAACCTTTCATGTGCAAGTTTTTATGTGGGCATACATTTTCAACTCATTTACATAAAACCAGCATTGTCTGGATCTTATGGTAAGCCTAGGTTTAGCTTTATAAGAAACGTCCAGGTTATCTTCCAAAGGCCCTGTACCTTTGTACATTTCTATCAGCAATAAATGAGAGTTTGTGTTGCTCCTCATACGCTCCAGAATTTATGATCATCTGTGTGATAGTTAAGGTTGTGTGTCAGTTTGGCTGGTGAATGTTCTCAGTGGTTTATCAGTCATGATGTAGTCATTCCCCATAATGAGCTCTGATATAATGTAGTCACCTCCATGATGAGATCTGCTGTGAGCAGCCAACCAGTTGAAAGGGAATTTCTTCATGGTTGTTGCTTGCTTCCTACATATATGGAAGACCTGGCAAAGATATTTAACTTTTTGTTATTTCTGGAACTTACATCTGGCTCATCCTCATCTGGACTCAAACCAGTGGCCTGCAATATTTCCTGTGGATCTGGGGACTGTTGCCTTTGCAGCCTGTCATATTACCTGAGGATCTTGAGTTCATCAACCCCTGCAGCTATGTGAGTCTAGTGAAAAAGCCTCCAGCATCTACAAATGCATGAGCCATTTCCTTGACATAAATTTCTTTTTCCTCTCCATATGTGTGTGTGTGTGTGTGTGTGTGTGTATCTCACCACTTGTCTGTCAGTTTATTTTATTGTAGTGACTTGCCTATTGCTCTGAGGTTGGAGGCTATACCACCGGTATTTCAAACACTGGTATAGTCACCCAAGGTGGGCAGTTTTCAACAGAGCTTCCAGATTAAGGCAGACTGGGAATAGGGACAGGACCATCCACTTCTGAAACAATTGACCAGCAAAAACCTTGTGAATAACACTGAAACACTGTCTGATAATGGCATAGTGACTATGGCATTTGACTGCAACCAGAAGGCTGGTGGTTCAAAACTCACCAGCCACTCCTTGGAAGAAAGATTGGGCAATCTACTTGCATAGCAATACTGCCTCAGAAACTCAAAGAGGGGTCAGTATGAGTCAAATCTGACTTGATGGCAGTGAATTTGGTTTGGTTTTTGGTTTATGAAACATTGTCTGATATAGTGCCAGAACAGTAGCCCCTCAGGTTGGAAGACATTTAAAATATGACTGGGGAAGAGCTGCCTCCCCAAAGTAGACCAAAAAAGAAAAAAAAATTCACTGCCATCGAGTCAGATCTGATTCATACCGACCTCTCCTTGGGTTTCCAGGGTGGTATCACTACATAAGTAGATTTCCCAAACTTCCTTCTGAGGAGTGGTTAGTGGGTTTGAACCACCAGCGCTCTGTTCAGCAATCAAATGCCTTAGGCACTATGCCACCAGAATCAACCTTAATGACACGGATGGAGTAAAGCTTTTGGCACCTCCATTTGCTGATGGGGCACAACTCAAAATATGAAGGAACAGCTACAAACATCCATTAATAATGAGAATGTGGACTTTACAACGTATGAATCTGAGAAAATTGGAAGTAGTCAAAAACAAAATGGAACACATAAAGAATGATATTCTAGTTATTAGTTACCTGAAATGGACTGGAATTGGCCACTTTGAATCAATCATATGATCTACTATGCTGGGAATGACAAATTGAAGAAGAATGATTTCACATTCATCATTAGAAAGAATGTTTCAATATCTATCTTGAAGTACATTGCTGTCAGTGATAGAACAATATCCATGGACATATAAGGAAGACCTGTTAATAAGAACATTCAAATTTATTCACCAATCATTAAAGATAAACATGAAGAAATTAATGATTTTTACCAACTTCTGCATTCTAAAGTTAACCAAATATGCAATCAAGATGTACTGATTACTGACAGTAATTGGAATGTGAAAATTGGAAACAAAGATACATGATAGGTAGTTGGGAAATATGGCCCTGGTAATACAAAAGACACTGAGGATGGCATGAGAGAAGTTTGGAAAACGAATGACATACTTATTGCAAATACCTTTTTAAACAATATAAAAGGCTGCTATAAATGTGGATCTCACCAGATGGAATACACAGGAATTAGATTGACTATATCTGTGAAAGAAGGAGAGAGAGAGAAGCTCAATAACTTCAGTCAAAACAAGGCCAGGAGCTAATTGTGGAAAAGACCATCAATTGCTCTTATAAAAGTTGGAGTTGAAGTTGAAGAAATTTAAAACAAGTTCATGAGAGAAAATATAACCTTGATTAAACTCCACCTGAATTTAGAGATCATCTGAAAAATAGATTTTATACATGGAACACCAATGACCTAAGACTAGATGAGTTGTGGGATGACATTAAATACATCATACATGAAGAAATAAAAAGAACTTTAAAAAAACAAGAAAGGAAGAAAACACCAAAATGGATGTCAGAGAAGACTCTGAAACTTGCTCTTGAATGGAGAGAATCTAAAGTGAATGATGAAATAAAAGAGCTGAATAGAAGATTTCAAATGGCAGCTCAAGAAGACAAGCTAAATTATAATGAAATGTGCAAAGACCTAGAGTTAGAAAACCAAAAGGGAAGAATATACTTGGCATTTCTCAAGCTGAAATAACTGAAGAAAAAAATCAAGCCTCTAGTTATAATATTGAAGGTTTTTATGGGCAAAATACCTAATGATGCAGGAAGCCTCCAAAGAAGATGGAAGGAAAATACAGTCACTGTACCATAAAGTATTGGTCAATGTCCAACTATTTTGGGAGGTAACAGTTGTGAGGTGGTTATTCCCATGATGGGATCAGATGAACATGTTTTGAGCAGCCAATCCATTGAAAGAGAATTTCCCTAGGGGCCTGCTTCTAGTATACATATGGGAAAAGAGACATCCTGGGAAAAGAGACATTCTTCTGCAGATCGGATTCTCTTGTGCTGCCTGCAACTGTCCGTGAGTGAACAATCCACCATTTGGCCTTGGATTCATCATTCGTTGGCTCCAACAGCCTGTATACTGCCTGCAAACCTTAAGCTCCTCAGCCCCTACAGGTGCAAGAGTCAGGAAAACCTCCAGCTTGACATTTGATCCAAGAACTTTGGACTTGCCAGCTTCTGTGTGTGAGCCATTTTCCTGAGGTAAATTTCTCTCTCTCTCTCTCTCTATATATATATATATGTATATATAAGCTTTACTGGTTTCATTTCTCTAGAGAACCCAGTCTAACATGTTTGGTACTGAGAGAGGGGTGGTTCTAGAGAGACAAAATCATAAGGACGGGCTTCCTAAATTGGTTCTTTAATTTGATTAATTCTTTAATTTGATTGTAAAGACACTAGTGACCCTGCATTTGTTAGTAAAGAGGGCCCTGTTAATCCGTGGCATGAGGTGGCAATATTAATATGCAAAATAGCACCACCAATAGATCAAGTACTTGTGAGAAGTGAGGCTCTGAGTGATTGCATATTTGATACATTTTTGAAATTTTGTCAGCATGAGGAGTATAAGGAAGCTGGTTGGTTGGTCCTACTTACACTAGACAAAGTGGTGAAAGAGTGAGATGAGCTGAGAGCTGCTAAGTCTCAGCTTAAGCACTGCATAAAAGACCCCATTGTTTCTGTTGTGCTCTGAAAGAATGCCTTAATTCTTCTAGTAACAGAGCTGATATTGCTGAAAACTAAACCCAAAGTCTTATTGTAAGGGTGGCTGAATTACAACACCAATTATATTGCCAACCCAAAATGGTGTCTGATGTTAAAGTGAGGGCATTGATTGGGAAAAAAAATGGGATCCTGAAATGTGGAATGGGGACATAAAAGCAGATAGTCAGGAAGATCAGGATACAGAACCTGTAAATTCTGTTGAATCTCTCCCATCTGAAGGGATTACTGTAAAATCATTATCTCCTCCACCCCACTTTGATAGGATTAACCCAATCGTTCCTGCTGAGTCATTGCCTGAGGCAGAGGCCATGGAAGACATTCCTGAATGTTCTCAGGAACTACCCAAACCACTCATTGTTGCTGCTAGACCTATAACTAAAGTTAAGTCCAAGCGAGCCCCAAAGGTGAAATAGAAAGTGTGAGGAAGTGGTATGTTACACTCAAAAAGACCTATTTGATTCTGCTAACATGTACAGACAGAAACATGGACATTATGTATGGGAATGGCTACTGAGGGTGTGGGATAATGGTGCAAGGAAAGTAAGATTAGATCAATCTTACCTTCTTGATATAGGCCCACTAAGTACGGATTCTTCATTCTATGTCTCAGCTCGAGAGGTTAGGAAAGGATCTAATAGTTTATTTGGTTGGCTTACTGTAGCATGGATTATGTGGTGGCCTACCTTAAGTCAAGTTGAAGTATCAGACCTGCCTTGGTATAATGTAGAAAAAGTTATCCAGAGGCTTAGGGAAATTGGCTTGATAGAATGGATTTATCAGATTAGACCGCTAGAGCCAGAAATGGAGAGTCCAGAAGACACGCCTTTCACCAGTACCATGAGGAATAAATTTGTCAAGGGAGCTCCAGCATCCTTGAAGACTGCTGTGATTGCTATTTCATGTAAGCTGTATTTGACAGTGGGAACTTCCCTAATTGAACTAAGACACTTAACTGCAATGGGCTGATTGAACTGCCTCTACCTACAAAAATAGTAAACCAAAAGCAATACTGCATCCCTGGAAGGGTTGCAGAGATTACTGCCACCATCAAGGACTTCAAGGATGCAGGGGTGGTTATTCCTACCACATCCCCATTAAATTCTCCTATTTGGCCTGTGCAAAAAAAGAGATGGAACTTGGAGAATGACAGTAGATTACCATAAACTTCATCAAGTGGTGACTCCAATTCAGCTGTTGTTCCTGATGTGGTTTCATTGCTTGAGCAAATTAGTACATCTCCTGGTACTTGGTATGCAGCTATTGATCTGGCCAATGCCTTTTTCTCCATACCAATTTCAAAGGACCATGAGAAGCAGTTTGCCTTCAGCTGACAAGGCCAACAGTATACTTTCACAGTCCTTTCTTAGGGGTATATCAACTCCCCAACACTACTTCATAATTTAGTCCATGGGGATCTTGATCACCTTTTCCTTCCACAAGACATTACACTGGTCCATTATATTGATGATATTATACTGATTGGACCTAGTAAAGAAGTAGCATTCATGACTCTAGACTTACTGGTGAGACATAAGTGTGCTAGAGGTTGGGAAATTAACCAAACAAAAATTCAGGCAACTTCCACCTCAGTGAAATTTCTAGGGGTCCAATGGTGTGGGGCATGTCGAGATATTCCCACTAAAGTGAAGGATAAGGTATTGTATCTGGCTTCCCTCACAACTAAAAAGGAGGGACAATGTCTGGTGGGCCTCTTTGGATTTTGGAGGCAACATATCCCTCATTTGGTTGTGTTGCTGTGGCCTATTTATCAAGTGACTCTGAAAACTGTTAGTTTTGAGTGGGGTCCAGAACAACAGAAGGCTCTGCAACAGGTTCAGGCTGCCATGCAGGCTCCTCTGCCACTTGGGCCATATGATTGGGCTGATCCAATGGTGCTTGAAGTGTCTATAGTAGATAGAGATGCTGTTTGGAGTCTTTGACAGGTCCCTATTGGTTAATCACAACGCAGACCCTTGGGATTTTGGAGCAAAGCCCTGCCATCTTCTGCAGATAACTACTCTCCCTTAGAGAAACAGCTTTTGGCTTGTTACTGGGCTTTAGTAGAGACTGAATGCCTAACCATGGGCCACCAAGTCACCATGAGGCCTGAGCTTCCCATCATGAACTGGGTGTTGTCTGGCCCATAGAGTCATAAAGTCGGATGTGCACAGCAATACTCCATCATTAAATGGAAGTGGTATATCAGAGATTGGGGCTTGAGCAGGACCTGAAGGCACAAGTAATTTGCATGAGGAACTGGCCCAAATGCCTATGGTCTCCACTGCAGTCACATTACCTTCCCTCTCCCACTCTGCACCTATGGCCTCATGGGGAGTTCCTTATGATCAGTTGGCTGAGGAAGAGAAAACATGCCTGGTTTACAGATGGTTCTGAGCAATATGCAGGCACCACTCGAAAGTGGACAGCAGCAGCACTGCAGCCCCTTTCTGGTACTTCCTGGAAGGACATTGGTGAAGGGAAATCCTCCCAATAGGCAGAACTTTGAGCCATGCATATGGCTGTTCACTTTGCATGGAACAAGAAATAGCAAGATGTGCCATTGTATACGGGTTCATGGGCTGTGGCTAATGGCTTAGCCCGATGGCCTGGGACTTGGAAAGAGCATGATTGGAAAATTGGTGACAAGGATGTATGGGGAAGGGGTATGTGGATAGAGCTCTCTGAATGGGCCAAAGGAGTAAAGATATTTGTGTTTCATGTGAATGCCCACCAAAAGGTGACCTCGGCAGAAGAGGACTTTAACAATCAGGTGGGTAGGATGACACATTCAATGGGAACCAACCATCCTTTTTCCCCAGCTACTCCTGTAATTGCTCAATGGGCTCATGAACAAAGTGGCCATGGTGGCAGGGATGGAAGTTATGCATGGGCTCAGCAACATGGACTTCCACTTACCAAGGCTGATTTGGCTACCACTACCACTGATTGCCTAATCTGCCAGCAGCAGAGACCAACACTGTGTCCGTGATTTGGAACCATTCCTCAGGGTGATTAGCCAGCAACATGGTGGCAGGTTGATTACATTGGACCATTTCCATCATGGAAATGACATCATTTTGTTCTTACTGGAATAGATACTTATTCTGGATATGGATTCACTTTCCCGGCATGCAATGCTTCTGCCAAAATTACGATCCATGGACTTACAGAATGTCTTATCCACTCTCATGGTATTCCACACAGCATTGCTTCAGATCAAGGGACTCACTTCATAGCACATGAAGTGTGGCAATGGGCCTATACTTATGGAATTCACTGGTCTTACCATGTTCCCCATAATCCTGAAGCAGCTGCCTTCATAGAACAATGGAATGGCCTCCTGAAAACACGATTACAGCACCAGCTAGGTGACAATACCTTGAAGGTTGGGGAAATGTTCTCCAGGAGGCTGTATATGCTCTAAACCAACATCCAATATATGGTTCTGTTTTTCCAATAGCCAGGATTCACGGGTCCAGGAACCAAGGGGTGGAAATGGAAGTGGTACCACTCACTATTACCCCTACTCACCCACTCAAAAAAATTTTTGCTTCCTGTCCCTGCTACCTTATGCTATGCAGGTCTGGAGATCTTAGTCCCAAAGGGAGGAACACTCCCACCTGGAGACACAATACTGATTGCACTGAACTGGAAATTAAGGATGCCACCTGGCCATTTTTGCTTCCTCATGCCTCTGGATCAACATACAAAGAAAGGTATTACTGTATTATTTGGTGTAGTAGATCGTGATTTCCAAGGGGAAATTGGATTCACATTACATAATGGAGGTAAAGAAGAATATGTCTGGCATACAGGAGATTCTTTAGGACATCTCTTAGTACTACCATGCCCTGTGATTAAAGTCAATGAAAATTACAACAACCCAATTCTCATATGACTGCAGTCAGCCCCAGGGTTACAGGTGAGGAGAGACAACTCAGGGACACCAGAAGTAGCAAGCGGGAAGAGCAGGAGAAAGGGGATTAAAAGCCAGGAAG
>NW_006921922.1:1649851-1661150 GCF_000298275.1 Orycteropus afer afer
TGAGTCGGAAACGACTCAACGGCACTTAACAACAACAACAACACTCCCTCCACTGGGATCCTCCAAGGACCAAAAGCCCAGAGAGAGAAAAAGATTTTCCCCAGAGCTGGTGCTCTGAACTTGGACTTCTAGCCTCCTAAAAAACTCACTGCTGTGTAGTAGGATCTGACTCATAGTGACATCTCCTTGTGTTTCTGAGGCAGTATCACAATGGAAGTAGATTGCTCAATCTTCCTTTCTAGAAGTGGCTGGTGAGGTTGAACTGCCAGCCTCTGGTTAGCAGTCAAATGCCTTAGGCACTATGCCACCAGAGCTCCCTCCACTAGCTTCCTAGAAGAGAATAAACTTCTCTTTGTTAATCCATCCACTTGTATTTCTGCTATAGTAGCACTAGATAAATAAGATAAACTGTGAGGAGCCCTGGGGACACAGTAGTTAAAACACTCAGCTGCTAACCTAATAGTCTGTGGTTCTAACACACCAATTCCTCTGTGGGAGAAAGGTATGGCAGTCAGCTTCCATAAAGATTTGAAGCCTTGACAATCTTATTGGGCAGTACTACTCTGTCCTGCAGGGTCCCAATGAGAAGAGTTGACTCAATGGCAATGGGTAATAGCTCCTTGGCTGCTAACAGAAAAGATGGTGGTTCCAACTCAGTCAGGAGAACAACCTGGTGATCTGCTCCCATAAATATTACAGCCTTTAAACCCTGTGGGGCAGTTGTTCTCTTTCACATCAGTTGCTATGAATCAAAATTGACTCAATGGCAGCCAACAACAATAATAGTTGTGTATTTAGCATATTTTTAACTACATATATTTAACTGTCAAAACTTTTTTTTTTTTTTGTAGTATTGCCCCATAAGTTTTCACAGGCTGTAATATTTACAAAAGCGGATTGGGGGTCTTCCTCACCTGCTCCTAAGAAGACATTGCTGAGTTCCAATCTCATACTTTTCAGTTAGCAGACAAGAGCTTAACCATTGGCAGATCTTATTAGTATGTTATAATATGAAGTTTTGCACTTTACAGTAACATATTTTTTTTAACAACTCAGTTGGAGTCCCTGGAGGGCACAAATATAATGAAGTGCTCTACTACCAGTGGTTCTAAAAGGTCACAGCCTTGAAAATCCTATAGAGCAGTTGTACTCTGCACACGTGGGCTTGCCATGAGTTGAAATCAATTTGGTAGCAATTAACATCAAGATACTATCAATTAAAGATAGATCATTTATGCATTAATCTTCATTATTAACTCCTGTTAATCCATCAAAGTATATATTTAAAAAGAGAGAAATACTAACATTTTTAAATTGGGAAATTTATACTTTAGAAAGTAAATAAAGGGTTTCTAACTTTTTCAAAGTCCCTGCATGGCACAAATAGTTTGTATTGGTCTACCAACTTAAAAGTTGGTGATTCAAACCCAATCCACAGTGCCATGGAAGAAGGACCTGTCAATCAGGGATGAGTTCTTTGTATAACACACAAGTTACCATGAGTTAGAAGTGACACAATGGCAATTTTTTTAATTTTAATTTTAAAACAATGGATTTCTATGTTCTCTAGAAAAATTGGAAGTTTTAAAGACATGGGTCTCAATTTTCCTACAGAGAATTAGTCAGCGGATGTTGAATAACTGCAACTCTAGATAGAGCAGAAGAGCCCACCTCAGTTCCCACCCAGCCTCCTTTTCTCATTTACTTGGTAGGACCTTTTTTTTCTTTTTCTTTTCTTGGCAAAATTTAATTTACTTTCTGTATTCATTAAGAAACTAATCTGTTTAGAAAGAATGAAAAAAAAAAAAAACAACTTGGGACCTGCTCCTGAGTATTTTTGAGGGAAGTTATCTTCTTCAATGCATTCTGGCAGAGGACTTGAGGTCAGCAATCATGAGAGTTACCTTTTTCTATTAACTACCAGGAAATATTTCAGCCTGGAATATATCATCAAGATTTCTTCCTCTGAATATATGCAGACAAATGGTTGTTAGCCCATTTTTTTATACATATTTGTTGGAGAGAATATACAATGTCTGAGCTGTATATAGTTTTGACTTGTAGCAGTAAAAAATAGGCTGTGTGAACAGGAACCAAGAGACAGACTGTGCACTGTATTTCCTGCTCATATGTTGCCTCAGCTGTTTTGCACTTTACAGTTTCAGCTGAAGAATGTCCATTTATCACGTAATGCTAATCAGTTATCATTCTACTCTACATTTTGTACAAAACATTGCGAGGAAGTCTGTTCTGGATTTGATGGATAGCCAGAACGGGACAGCACATAACCAAAAAAGGCATAAATACTCACAGATGTCTGATCATACAGATGAGTTAAAATCAAGGGAAATTAGAGCTGGATAAGACAGACGTGCTCGTAGAGTACATCAGGGGAACGTAAACTTGCTTTTTCTTCACTTTTCTCATCCAAATGGGTTTCTTCTCATTAAAATAAATATTCAAACCAGAAGGTCTTTCATTTGTTTTCTTAAACTAGTTTTTTATCCCCAAAAATGTAAAGCCTACATCAAGAAGACAAAAAGCAGAAACCTTGTTTATTACTAAAGACATCCAAAAAGCTGTCCAAATTCAAATTAGAGCATATGGTACAAATTCCCCTACTCTTGTATCCTCCAAAGACAAACCATCAGTGACCCACCATCATTCCTCACCCCACCCGCTCATCCCACTTTTGTTTTGATTTAGCTAATCTGTGCCTATTCCTTTATTCAAGAATCACCAAACAAAAGTCATTTTTCCTGCACCAAAATAATTGTCTAGGTAAAAATAAAGCAGTAAATTCACTGATTTCTTATCTTACAAATGATTTTATATTATTTGCTTAATAATATCTGACCAAAGTAAAATATCTTACATAGGTTATTTTTTAATGTTTAATACAATCTTTTTCATACATGGGTTACATGCAACAACCTTTTTATTTTTCCATCTTAGTGTTGTCCTTTACACATTGATGACCAACTATTACTCACATAACCACCTATGAAAATTGCTCCATAGTAGCTACACTCAGCTTATCTTATTTCTGGAGCTTTTTTTTTTTTTAATTGAAAATTTAAGTATTGCTATTTTCTCTCATGTATTCTTAACTGACCAAATTAGAAACTGAAAATCATGGTCGTTTTCCTCCTCTTAATTTCCTCTTCACATTCCAGCCCTTCTAAAAGGCAAGGCAAATATATTTTATCAGGATATTAGTTCATATGTTAATTTTCTATTCATCCATATATATAATTTCAGTCCCTTAAAAATGTGTTTTTTTAAATCTGTTTTTGTTTGTTTGTTTTGATTTCTTTCTTTCTTTCTTTTTCAATTTTATTGTGCTTTGGGTGAAAATTTGTGAAGCAAATTTGTTTAACATCCAACAATTTGTGTACATTTGATTTCACGAACCGATTACCATCCCCAATCATAACAAACTCTCCCTTCCCATCCCTGTGACTACCCCCTCCATGTGCCCTTCTTAACTATGCACTCCTGTCTGTCCAGCTTTCCCTCTAAGTGAATGCTGCCCCTCGGGTGTCTAATGGCTGATTCTTCTGAGGGATGCATTTCCCTAGAATAGGTTGGTACATCACCCTGGGGTAGGTGTTCTGCATGTAGGTCTTTCTACTGTTGGGATGAAAGCCAATCAATGGGAGTGAGTCCATTTCTAGGTCCAAAGGGTAACCTGAGGCCATAATCTCTGGAGTCCCACCAGACTGTATCTGACCAGTAATTCTGGCCATTTTTGTGTTTTTGAATTTTGCTCCACATTTTTCCTCCCACTCTATCCAGGATCTCCAGTTTTGATCCCTTTCTGAATGGTTGCCATTGGTAGTTGGGCACCAATCTAGCTCTTCTTGTCTTGGGGTCATGAAGGCTGAAGTCCCCATGGTCTATCTTGTTGTTGTTGTTGTTGTTATGTGCCGTCGAGTCGGCCCCGACTCATAGCGACCCCTCCTTGGGTTTCCGAGGCAGTATCACTACGGAAGTAGGATTGCCCAACCTTCCTTCCGAGGAGTGGCTGGTGGGTTTGAACCGCCAGCCGTCTGGTTAGCAGGCAAGTGTCTTAGCCACATCTTAGGCTTGGACTAATTTTTTCCAGATGCCTTTGACTTTCTTCACCCTTCTTTGCTTCAGAAGAGAGGAGACCAATAGTTGCATCTTAGATGGCCACTCAAAAGCTTTTAAGACCTCAGTCACTAGTCACCAAAGTGGGTTGTAGAACAAGATTTTTATGTACTATGTTGTGCCAGTTGAGCATGATATACCCCAAGACTATGGTTCCAAGTCTGCAGTGTTTGGTTGTCTCTAAGAAGTTACTCCAACTCTGTCTTCTGTTGCTTTTATGTGGTTAATTTTGTAGCAAAAGTGCATATTTAAGATTATCTTCAACCAAATCTATCTAGGGTATATTCCTGTTTGCTTATCCCCATCTGATCTTCTCACCTGTCATAGCCTGGTGTTTGGTATTAGTGGTAATGCAGTGTTGTGCATATACTAGTATTTGCTTCTATTGTCTATATCTTCTGTGAACATTGCAGTGTCTTTCCTTTTCCCAATGTCATCATGCTGGTCCCAGACACCATACTACCCCTCCCATCACCAAAATCAACATGTGGCACCCAACTTGTCCAAAATTTTCCGTCTTCTTCCTTCCCATCCCTGGTAACCAATAAAGTGAATTTCCTTCCCTAAGTAAACTTTTCCTTGACTTTTTACAATAATGGCCTCATGTGATATTTGTCCTTCTGCAATTGACTTATTTCATTCTGCATAATGTCCTCCATATTCATCCATGTTGTGAGATGATTCATGCATTCTTTATTCTTTAATGTTGCACAGTATTCCATTGTGTTAACGTGCCATAGTTTGGTTGTCCATTCATCTGTTGATGGGCATTTAGGTTGTTTCCATCTCTTTGCTGTAGTGAATTGTGCTGTGATGAACATGTGAGTGCATATGTCTGTTCATGTCCTGTCTCTCACTAACAAATATATCATAATAATATTTACCTGTGTACAGGATGACTTTTAAGAATGTTAGCAAATGTCAGAATTGTAAAGATTTCAAATCAGGTGCTGACAATGCAAAGATGAGAGCTGAATAACAAGAAAGCTTTGCAGATTTGAATTACTAACATTAGGCAGTTTTAAAGAGCAGTCTGATTACTTTAGCTGACTTGTTAAGCCCAAGCTAAAGGGAACAACAGAGAAGGCTCAAATAAACCATACACTTCAACCACTATCTTCTGAAATTTATTTTCAGTATATATTTTGAGATATAAATTTATCTTTATTTTATTTTGCTTTGGAATTGCTAAGGAGCTCTAGTGGTGTAGTGGTTAAGGCATTTGGCTACTAATCAAAAAGTTGGTGGTTTGAACCCACCAGCTGCTCTGTGGAAGAAACATGGGGCAGTCTTCTTCCTTAATGATTTACAGCTTTGAAAACCCAATGAGGGTCTATGAGTGGGAATCAACTCAAAGAAAGTGAGTTTTTGGAATTGCTAGCAGAAAATTGTCTTTCACTTACAAATGGCTAGTGTATTCTTTCCAAGTATTAACAATCTTGTCATTATAAAGCAGCCAAAAAAAAAAAAAAGTGTCATTTCTTCTAAGTAGGGTCCCATTATTCCTCACCTATATAAACACATTTTATTTTCATTCAATAGAACTGAATAGTTTTAGTTTGTATTTAAAAATTATTTAGTATTACAGACCATCCCCAACCCTTCCATTTCAAATATCTCAAGAAAGATAAAGGGAAAATTGGTAACCATAAATGTTGATGGCAAGTTGTAATTGATAGGTTACAAATAAGAAACATAAAAAAATGCAGAGAGGAAGAAAATAAAAAAAAGGAACAAAAATTATGATTTTGAGATGTCATCTTTCAATAATTTAAAGTAATTAACTGATGATTTATATATTTACCTTGGACAGAGCCTGCTTAATTCATTCATAAATTTTTATTCTATTCAATATTTTTAATAAAATGTTTATTATTAAATAACAGTTATTGAGTAACTCCACAGAAAGTGTACTAACATGTGAAAAAAAAAATGTTATTAGAACTTCAGGATCACAGAGCCAAGGCAAATTAATTTTAGCTTAATTTGAGGGCTCAGATCATAGCCTTATTATTATTTTTTTTTCTTTTGGCAAAGAATAGGTTTGGGCAATATATAAAACAAATTCAAGATCAATATTAATTCATTAGTTTTGGACATGTCAACAATAAAAGTCATTGTTGACGTGTCCAAGACTAGTTGGACAATGGCATACCATTTCCTAAACAAAGGGCAGTGCACTTAAGATTGCTTATCAAAAAATAGATACCCGCAAAGCTTTATAATGTGTTTTACTGTTTTGGAAAGCATCTTATATGTACTAAATCATCATGTAGTTATTCCACAAATGTTATGAAATACATACAATGTAACAGGTTTCTGATGGCAAGTGTAAAGTAAGTGAGTCAATCACTGTCTTTGTTTGCAAGGAACATTTTGATTGTACTTCTACTAAGATATATTTATTGATTCTTTTGGCAGTCCAAAATATATTCCATATTCCCTGTCAACACCAAAATTTGAACAAATCAGTTCTTCTTCAGTCTTCCTGTATCATTATCCAACTTTCACATGAATATGTGCCAATTGAAAAATCTATGATTTGAGTCAGACATACCATGGTCATCAAAGTGACATCTTTTCTTTTTGAAACTTTAAAGAGGTCTTTTGCAGCTAATTTATCCATTACATTATTGTGGTAGCTGAGAATGTGTGTTAACTTGTCTGGTCCATGACTTTGAGTAGCTTGGCAGCTCGATAGAGTTATTTCCCATGATGAGATTGCATGTTGTGTAATCAACTCCACAGTGGAATCTGCTCTGAGCAGCTAATCAGTTGACTTTGGATTATACTCTGCTTCCAGTATATATGGGGAAGCTTTGAGAATGGTCCCTACCTTTCTGGAGCATTTCCACAACCAGTGGCCTGCCAGGGTATCTGCCGATCTTGGAATT
This sequence comes from Orycteropus afer afer, assembly GCF_000298275.1. Classification (NCBI taxonomy): domain Eukaryota; kingdom Metazoa; phylum Chordata; class Mammalia; order Tubulidentata; family Orycteropodidae; genus Orycteropus; species Orycteropus afer. Next base: position 1,656,880 of record NW_006921922.1, read on the forward strand.
GTTCCTGGATTTGAGCCAGTGGCCTACCCTGTTTCCTCTCAGTCTTGGGACTTTGCCATTTTATCTGTCCATTTTGTATTCTTCATCCTCAACAACCAGCAGTTATGTGAGTCAGAAGAAGCCTTTAGCTTCCAGGGGGCCTTGAACAAGAGACAGAGCTGAACCCTCAGGTTGAGGGACCTCTGCCTGACCCCTAGAGCTGATACTCTAAACTCGGACTTCTAGCCTCCTAAACAGTAATAGAATAAATTCCTGTTGGTTGAAGCCATCCACTCATATCAGTACCAGAGAACTAAGACAAACATGTTACTTGATTTCTTGACTACTACTTCCATGGATATTGTTTATTCATCCAAGTAGATTGAAATCATTGGCAACATCATTTTCTTCTCCATTTATCATGATGATGTTTATCAATCCACTTGTGAGGATTTTTTTCTTTGCATTCATCAGGACTGAGCAATCACTAGAAAAGGACATCATATTTGGTAAAATAGAGGGTCAATGAAAAAAAGAAAAACCCTCAATGTGATTGATTGAGACAATTGCCACAACAATGGATTTATCCATACCAATGGTTATGAGGATGGCACAGGATGAGGAAGTATTTTCTTAGGGTTACCATGAACCTAACAAAAACAACAACAAAAAACAGGGTTCTGTGTTAGCTGTGATAAATAAGTTCAAAGATTTATAAAACTAGAAAGGAATACAGACAAGTAAACAGGTGATTTTAACATAAGGCAATGAAAAGAGTCATAGGGAAAGAGACAATGCAATGGAAAAGATATGTACTCCAGTCATGATGAGTCACAGAAGGATCCCAGAAAAGGTAAGAGGAAGTGCCATGCTAAGTGTTTTTAGGCTTTATTCTGAATAAATGGGAAGCTAATGAGGCCATAGTGGTCAAAGCACTTACTATTAATCTAAAGGTTGGTGCTTTGAATCCACCCACTGCTTGGCAGAAAATGAGGCAATCTGATTCCATAAAGATTTACAGCTTTGGAAACCCTATGTAGCAGTTCTATTCTGTACTGTAGGGTCTCTATGAGTCAAAATCAGCTCAATGGCAATGGGTTGGATGTGGATTTTGGTAATGCAAGTATGTAAGACAGGAAGTAACATAAGTTTCCTGACTCTACAGCCCATAACAACAACAACAACATTTTAAGTTGTAAGTTGGAAAATGTATTAAAGAAATATTGCATCAGAAGTAGGAAGACCAGATTGAGGATTCTTTCAGGAAACTTGGTGAAAAAGAATAGTGACTTAGATTAAGACCATGGCTATAAATATGGAGAAAGTGATTCAATTTAAAATCAATCAATAGAACAAAAGTTGTGCTAAAGTGATTTTTCATTTTCATTTGAGGTTAGTAAAGAGAATAATACACTTGACATTGAGAAATTTTGTATTCATTTGTTTTCATGAAGCCTTTGCACATATGCTTATCATTTCTATACCTAAAATTATCTTATTAATTCAGAATATACATTCTTCCCCAAAATAATATTGAGATATTGATCCACTCCTCATACATGCATTGAGTTATTCATTCCTCAATTATTTATTGAGAATCTTCTCAGTGTCTCATACTGTAGGATGATGAATAGGGCACAATCAGTTGAGAAGGGAGTAAAGATGGAGGGAAATCCATAGACAAATATGATATCAAGGATCCAGTATGTATAGTTATCAAGGTAATGATACTAGAACTAAAATAGCAAAGTGTTTGTGATGCAAGAAAAATCTGCTAAAGAGACCATGCTGAACCTTATGTTCAATACATCAATTGCCTTTGATCTAAGAAATAACTGATAGACTTTGAAGAATTTTAAACAAGGGGAGAAAGTTAGTGACATTAGCATATTTGTGTACTGGGAAGAGTATTATAGCTTCAATGTGTAAAGAATGAATTTGGTGTGTTAAAAGATACAGATAATGCTAATTAACAGTAGAACAGTAAATTGAAAGTTATGGAATAAAGTTGATGCACAGATATATTTAGAATATAAAGATACAAAGCTTGGGGAAGAACTGAAAAAGTAGAATAAGAGAAAGAATCATGTCAAAATTCCTGTCTTGTATTACTGTAGTGATAGAAGGACCATTCAGTGAGATAGATAGCAATTAAAGAGTGACAGTCTCATTTGTGGAAAGGTGGAGTAAAGTATTTTTTCCTTTAACATGCTTATTTTGAGGCACCTTTGAAATATACAAGAGGAAAGATCTCACAACTGGTTAGATGTACAGTGTATTGGTTTGTTTGACCTGAAAAGGTAGAAGGTTTCCATTTTCTCTATGAAGTAGAAGATAAGGTCAGCGATACTGAGGGGAAGAATGGAGTTGAAGTTTATGAAGAATTATAGAGAAAAATTTTAAATAGTTGATATGCACTGTGAGATAATTAATTAACAAGAAAAATATGAAAATGCTATCAAGCCATGTGAAAGTATATAGCATGCATTTCTAGTTGAATTTCTTTTCTCTTTCAATGCTTTGGTATAGACAGTATGTAATGACAATTATTCATGGCTGGATAGGTGTCATTTGAATGTGAGAATAAAATGAGATACAAAAGTTTTTGGCATATCAGTAACAATATAATTGGAATTCTTCATCATTGAATTTAATTCAAATAATCAGACAAATAAAGGAAAAAGAAACTAGAGGATTGGTAGAGATTTGAGTTACAGTAGACAGATTTCCTCATGATGCTACAAAATTTAAAGAACAAACAAGGAGAAATATGTAGAGATTTTGGAAATAGAGAAATTATGAATGATGATGACTTTTAAGGTGTGATTACAAAAGGATGAAACTGAAAAAATCAAAGAACTGAATAAAACCAGTTGTTGGATGGTGGAACATTAAAATGGTTTCAAAATTATTCAATGTATGAACTAGACTTGTAAATCAGGCTTGTAAATATTTGGTATATAACTAACTAAGGAAAAATAATTGGATCAGAGGTCATTAATAGCAATAGTAAGAGAGAGGGTGAAAGAGGCTTGATTCTCAAAGGTGCAAGAGTGAATAGGAAGGATTAGAGGAATAGTGGTCTGGAAGAAGCAATGGAGAGCAAGAGGTTTACCAATGACTGTTTCTGGCACTGATATATGGAGGTAAAATAATATGCAAATGCACTATAGAAGACATTTTTCTCAATGTTTCAATTATGATAAGGGTTGGAGATAGTATGATTACCTTTCTATCTCCAATAATTCAAACTGATTCCAGGCAGGAAAGACATCAAACTTCCCTAGCATCTGAAGTCCTCATATAAGCCAGCAGTTATCAATATTTCTAAGTATAAGCATAAACTGAATACTTTAATTAAAGAATTTCAACATAAAGATCAATCCAGACTTAGTTAGCCAATTTAGATAGCAGCTGGTCTGGCATAGAACTGAGAGAAACCGAAGATCTCTGTCTTTCACTTTTCCTCTATTTTTATACTGACTGAAATATGGAATAGTTAATGTGATACATATAAAAACTGGTTTTATATTCACAATGAGAATAATGAGAAAGGAAAAAAAAAAAATGAAGACAGACATGCTAATTGAGCCTGAAAAAGAGAAGAATCTCCTTAAGAAAAAGATAAAGACCTTAGAGGTTATGTTAGACAGATATAAAAAAGAAACAACGATATATGCAAATATAATTTTTTAAGATACATATAAAAAAAGTAAGACATATTCGTTGTTTATTAGAGAGTCTGAATGAGACTTAAACTGACCTAATAAAATGTGAGTGGTCAAATTTCATAAGATACAATACACTGACTTCCCAGGAGGAAGCCGAGATGAAGAAATAAATTTTTCACATTCTCTCCAAAAACACAGAGAAGGAGTTAATAATTAGATCAATGGGGAAAGTTATTTTTGATGAATGGAGTCACTGGGTGATGCAAACGCTTAATTCACTCAGCTGCTAACTGAAATGGTGGGAGTTTGACTCCACCAACAAGTGCTTCATGAGAAAGATCTGGCAATCAACTTCATAAAATTATATGTTGAAAACCCTATGAACTACAGTTCAATACTGTCCCACATGGGTTCCTATGCATCAGAATCAACTTCACGGTAAATGGCTGCTTCTGCTGAATGAGGTATCTTCTTCAGATGTGAATATTTGTGAAAAAGAAAAGCTAGACAGATTAGAGAAAAACAGACTATGGAAGCAAGATAACAGCCATACATCTACAAGCCAAGGAACATCAAATATTGTGGGAAACCACCAAAAGTTAAGAGAGGCTCTAGAAGTAA
>NW_006921922.1:1662261-1682559 GCF_000298275.1 Orycteropus afer afer
GGCACTATGCTACCAGAGCTCCTATAAAGGGGGGCATAGTAACTTAATATTGAATAGGCATGGATGAAAAAGAAAAAAGAACAAATGGAGAGAAGTGTAGTGGAATTAAGAGAACTTTCGAGAGTAATTGCCTATATTCTAGTGGAAAGTAGTTGCTGTGCATGGAGCTACCCCCAGGCCACAGTTGCAGTAAGCCACCTTCAGAACCAGCAGAGGGTGGGTGTTTGCCCCTGGGACAGGCTGGGTAAGGGAGCAGGGCAGGGGAGAACAGGAAATGAGCAGAGCAGTGTAGAATAGCTAGGGGAGACAAACTTGCCTGCCAGTTTGTCCTGAAGTGTTTGGGTATTGCTGTGAGGATGGAGCCTATCCCACCAGTGTTTCAAATGCCATTAGGGTTACCCATGGTGGAAGGTTTCAGGGACACCTCTAGACTAAGATAGACTTGGAAGAAGGAGGAGGCCATCCACTTCTCAATGAATTGGCCAGTGAAAGTCATGAATAGCAGTGAAACATTGTGCAACATAAAGCCAGAAGATGAGCTGCTCAGGTTGGAAGACACTAAAAATATGACTGGAGAAGAGCTGCAGAGTAGAGCCGACCTTAATGATGTGCATTGAGTAAAGCTTTCAGGACCCCCATATGCTAATGTGGCATGTCTCAAGATGAGAAGAAACAGCTGCAAACATCCATTAATAATCAGAACATGGAACGTACTAGGTATGAATCTAGGAAAATTGGAAGTTGTCAGAAATGAAATGGAACACATAAAAGTTGACATCCTAGGTTAGTGAGCTGAAATGAACTTGATTGAGTCATTTTGAATGAGATAGCCATATATGATCTACTATGCCAGGAATGACAAACTGAAGAGGAATGGCATGGCCTTCATCATCACAAAAACTGTTTCCAGACCTGTCCTTATGTACAGCATGGTCAGTGATAGGATAATATCCATATGCCTGCAAGTAAGACCAGTTAATACTACTATTATTCCAGTTTACGCACCAACCACCAAAGACAAAGATGAAGAAATTGAAGATTTTTACCAACTTCTGCAGTCTGAAATTGACCTAACATGCAATCGAGATGTGTTAATTATCACTGGTGATTGGAATGCAAAAGTTGGAAACAAAGAAGAATCACTAGTAGTTGGAAAATATGGACTTGGTGATAGAAATGTTGCTGCAGAGTGCACGACAGAATTTTGCAAGACCAACGGCTTATTCATTGCAAATATCTTTTTTTAACAGCACAAGTGGCAGCTATGCATGTGGACTTCACCAGACAGCATACACAGGAATCAGATTGACTACATCTGTGGCAAAAGGAGATGGAGAAACTCAATATTTCAGCCAAAACAAGATCAGGACCTGACTGTGAAAGGGACCATAAACTGCTCACATGCAAGTTCAAGTTGAAGATGAAGACAATTAAAGAAGTCCACAAGACCAAAATATAACTTTGAGTATATCCATCCTGAATTTAGAGTCTATCTAAAGAATAGATTTGATGCATTGAACACCAATGACTGAAAACCATAGGAATTGTGGGATGACATCAAGAACATCACCCATGAAGAAAGCAAAAGGTCATTAAAAAGACAGGAAATGAAGAAAAAAAAAAATGGATGTCAGAAGAGACTCTGCAACTAGCCCTTGAGTAGCTAAAGCAGATGGAAGAATTGATAGGATAAAAGAGCTGAAGAGAAGATTTCAAAGAGCAGCTCAAGAAGACAAGTCAATTCTTATAATGAAATGTGCAAAGACCTGGAGTTAGAAAACCAGAAGGAAAGAACACACTCAGCATTTCTCAAGCTGAAAGAACTGAGGAAAAATTTAAGCCTGGAATTGCAATATTGAAAGATTCCATGGGCAATATGTTGAATGATACAGGAAACATCAAAAGAAGATGGAAGGAATACACAGAGTCACTACATCAAAAAGAATTGATAGATGGTCATCAATTTCAGGAGGTGGCATGTGATCAAGAATCAATGGTATTGAAGGAAGAAGTTGAAGCTGCACTGAAGGAATTGGCAAAAACAAGGCATCAGGAATTGACAGAATAACCATTGAGATGTTTCAACAAACAGATGCTATGCTGGAAACACTAATTCATTTATGCCAAGAGATTTGGAAGACAGCTACCTGGCCAACTGACTGGAAGAGATCCATATTGTACCCATTCCAAAGAAAGATGATCCCACAGAATATGGAAATTATTGAACAATATCGTTAATATTCTATTCAAGTAAAATCTTACTGAAGATAACTGAAAAATGCTTTCAGCAGTATATAGACAGAGAACTTCCAGAAATGCAAGCTGGATGCAGAAGGGGACTTGGTGAGAGAGATATCACAGTTAATGTCAGATGGATGTTGGATCCCAGCAAAGAATACCAGAAAGATATTTACTTGTGTTTTATTGACTATGGAAAGGCATTTGATTGTGTGGATCACAAAAAAATTGTGGATAATATTGAGAAGAATTGGAATTCCAGAACACTTAATTGTATTCATGAGGAACCTGTACATAGACCAGTAGCCTGTCATTTGAACAGAACAAGAGGATACTGCATGATTTAAAATCAGGAAAGGAGTATATCAGATATGTGTCCTTTCACCATACTTATTCAATCTGTATGCTGAGCAAATAATCTGAGAATCTGGACTATATGAAGAAGAACGTGGCATCAGGATTGGAGAAAGAAATATTAACAACCTAGGATATGCTGACAACACAACTTTGCTTGCTGAAAGTGAGGATGACTTGGAACACTTACTGATGAAGATTAAATACTGCAGTCTGCAGTATGGATTACATTTCAATATAAAGAAAACAAAAATCCTCACAACTGGACTAATAAGCAGCATCATGATAGATAGAGAAAAGATTGAAGTTGTCAAAGAGTTCATATTGCTTAGTTCTGCAACCAACACCAATGGAAACAGCAGTCAAGACATCAAGATGTATTGCAGTGGGCTTGTCTGTTGCAAAAGACCTCTTTCAAGTGCTGAAGAGCAAAGATATCCCCTTGAAGACAAATATGTGCCTGACCCAAGCCATAGTATTTTCAGTAGTTTCATATATGTGAGAGCTGGACAATTAATAAGGAAAACTGAAGAAGAGTTGATGCTTTTGAGTTGTGGTGTTTGTGAAGAATACTGAAAGTACCATGGACTCCTGAAAGAACTTACAAATCAGTTCTGGAAGAAGTGCAACAGAATGCTCCTTAGAAGCGAGAATGACCAGACTTTGTCTCACCTACTTTGGTCAGGTTGTCAGAAGGGACCATTCTCTGGAGAAGGATGTCATGCTTGGTATAGTGGAGGCTCAACAAAAAAGGGGAAGGCCCTCAACAAGATGAATTAACAGGGTGGCTACAGTGATTGGTTTGGGTATAGTAGGGATTGTGAGATTAGCATAGGATTGGGCAGTGTTTCGTTCTGCAGTACATAGGGTCATGATGAGTCGGAGATGACTCAACAGCACCTAACAACAACAACCATCTTCTAATTTTGCTATTACATAGGTTAATAGTTAAATTCTGAGGTGTCTTAACATTTGAAATAACCTTCTATGATTCAGAATTGAGAGTTTGGCCTCCTCAAATCAAAAGAATAAACCGGTGTAGCGTTTACCTACCTATCCCACACTAGTGTCGTAATTAAGTAAAATGATATCTTGCTTTTGTACCTGATAATGTAATAGACATCCAATTCCTAGCACTTTTTTCTGCTATGTAGAGTTAGTACCTACCACTTCTGCAAGCTGGCCCAACAATGAAACAACATCAAGTAATGTAATTGCTACATAAAGAAGCCAAAAGATACAGTGAAGAAAGGAGTCTGATAAACATAAGCAAGTAAAGGGGGAAAAATTAAAAACCTCTCCCACAACCGCCAACCTTTTCTCAAAATTCATCTATATTACCCTTCTCTATTGTTAACTTTGCCATAAAAAATTTCAAATCTGAAACTCAAATCACACTTAAAGTAAACTAAATGTATATGCAGCTGAATTTCACCCTTTCACTTCCCATGCCTTCCACAGTTTATGCATTTTTCTATTCAAAAACAGTTTTCATCTGTGCTAAATGATGGAAATTGGGTTTCTTTGTTAATCATTTGAGGTGTGTGTGTGTGCGTGTGTGTATGCATTTTAATGTATTGCATAAAATAGCATGGAATATGCAAGGAAAAAAATTCTGGTGGTCATAAGACCTAAAAAAGCCACTAGCTCTAAAATACATGATTAAAACTTTTGCCTGTGTGCAGAATGTTGTTGTTGTTGTTGTTATGTGCCATCGAGTCGGCCCTGACTCATAATAGAAGGTACCAAGTATTAATAGCAGTTGTTTCTCCTTGTATTGAGTTGTGACTCATCAGCAAATGAAGTTCCTGAAAGCTTTATTCCATCCATGCAGATCATTCAGATCAACTTTACTTTGAGGAGGCAGCCATATTTAGAGTACCATTCATCCTGAGTGGCTTATCTTCCAGCACTATGTCAGACAAAGTCCCACTGCTATTCATTAAGAAGTAGGTTACCAGGTCCATGTTCCTACTCTGTGTTAATCTGAAAGCTCCACTGAACTTGTTCATACTGGATGACTGCTCTGGTATTTAAAACACTGGTGACATAGCTTGCAGCCTCACAGCAACATGCAAGACACTACAGTATGACAACCTGATGAACATCAAAGACTTGTATCAGTATAGACTATACCTTGACATAAAGAAAACAATTATCTTCCCAACTGGACCAATAAATGACATCATGATAAATGCAGAAAATATTGAAGTTGTCAAGGATTTCATTTTATTTTAATGCACAATCAATGCCCATGGAAGCAGCAAGCAAAAAATCAAATGATGTATTGCATTAGGCAAATCTGCTATAAACGATGTCTTTAAACCATTGAAAAGCAAATATGTATTTTTGAGGACTAAGGTGTAACTGACTCAAGTCCTGGTATTTCCCATAGTTTCATATGCATGTGAAAGCTGGACAATGACTAATCAAAGAATAATTGATGCCTTTGAATTATAGGGGAGCTCTGGTAGCATAGTGCCTAAGGCATTTGACTGCTAACCAGAAGGCTGGAGGTTGAAACCCACCAGCCACCCCTCAGAAGGAAGATAGGAAATCAACTTCCATAGTGATAGTGCCTCAGAAACCCAAGGAGGGGTTGCTATGAGTCAGATCTAACTCGACGGCAGTGAGTTTTTAGTTGAAGTTTAATGCTGCTGAAGAAGATTGAATATCCTGTGGACTTTCCCAAGAATGAACTCATCTGTCTTGGAAGAAGTAAGGTCATAATGTTCCTTGGTGACACTTTGTCTTAAGTGTACTTTGGATATGTTATCAGGAGAGACCAGTTCCTGGAGAAGGTCATCACTTTAAAGAGGGTCAGTGAAAAAGAGCAGGACCCTCAACAACTTGGGGTAACACAATGGCTGCAACAAAGAGCTCAAACATGGCAGCAACAGTGAGGATGGTGCTGGAGCAGGAAGTGCTTTATTCTGCTGCACATAGGGTCAATATGAGTCAGCCAATTTGAAGGCACTTAACATGAAGTATTAATAGTCTTTAAAAAATGTCTGTTCTTGAGCTAGTACTTAAATGAAACTTCCATTTCCAAACTGCACAGATATGTCTTCTTATTTAGAAAAATAAAGCACATTATAGGATAACTGTTGAGGTGCCTATGATTTAGCCAAAAAATACAAACCATTCCACTTACTTAGACATCTCCTGAGGATTATAAAGACCACAATTTGCTGCTTTCTAATTCTGCATTTCTGGCATAAAATGAGATATCTTTGGAATGGGAAAGGTTTGCAACCTATCCATTATATTATTGCCAGAAAATTTAGTATATTTAATTTCATTTCACATTCAGAGTGGTATTGCTTTATGAGAAATGTAGTTCCACTGAAATTACATGGCAATGTTTTGTTGAGTTTGAATTCTGTAGGAAGAGCTCATTCCACTGTACATTCATCTAATTGAATATTTTCCACTCACAGTCAAAACTAAGCTTATGTTATTTGGCTAACAGCCAGATGTAAACTTTTGAAGTGTTGTGTCATGTTTGGAACATTCCAAGACTGCAGTAAAATTATGAAGCTGTCTTGCAAGACTGACATGGACTCAGAAAATGCATTGTTGAATCTTAATGATCTACATTAGCTTCTACTTTGTTTACAAGATTGGAGCTACACAACTCCAAGCAAAGAGCTATTTGCTATATTGAGAGATTATCAGAGGTTCTAATATTTCAAGGAAATACTGAATTTTTCTCTTGGAAGCATATTCCTGAACTATAAAAATATATCTATCACACACATATATACATACATTCATGATTAATGAAGCTGTATATGTGGTGATTTCAAAAGATGTCAAAGACATTTTAGTAGACTAAAAAAATTCAGGACAATATGTATGATGTGACACATCATATTTTAAAGACTATACATTACATAACCACATAGAGGTATTAGATACATGCATAGGTCTATTCTAAATGAATACACAAGAAACTGTTACCAAAAAAAAAAAAAATTATGAAAAGTGTGACATAGATTTTGGCATTTATAAGGAAACTCTTTATTTTTCACCATATGTTTTTCCAAAATGTTCATTTTACTTTGAGTAGCTTTAAATTTTATAATTTTAAAATAAAGGAGTTACAAATGTTTGTGTACAGGATTAAATAGAAGACCTTATTGATGTTGATTTCAGAAACACATGCCATTCATTTCCTAAAATATGAAAAAATGATTTATTCATAAATGTTTGTGATATTTGAAGATCAAAGTTACAGAGGACTTCCTGGGTGGTGCATATGGTTAACATGTTTGGCTATCAACTGAAATGTTGGATGTTCAAATATACCCAGAGGTGTCTTGGAAGGAAAGCCAGGCAAACTATTTCTGAAAAATCAGCTACTGAAAACATCATAGAACACAGAAATATTCTGATAAACATGTGGTTACCATGAGTCAGAATCAACTTGATGGCAACTTGTTTTAAAACTGCTTGGGTACACACATAGTTGTTGCTGTTGTTGTTGTTGTTGTTAGGTGCCATGAAGTTCTCTCTGACTCATAGCGAATCTATGTATAGCAGAATGAAACACTACCTGGTCCCATGCCAATCTCACAATCCCTACTATAACTGAGACCATCACTGTAGCCACTATGTCAATCCATCTTGTTGAGGGCCTTCCCCCTTTTCCTTGGCCCTCCACTATACAAAGCATGACATCCTTCTGCAGAGAATGGTCCCTTTTGACAACATGACCAAAGTAGGTAAGATGAATTCTGGCCATTCTCACTTCCGAGAAGCATTCTGGCTACACTTCTTCCATGGTAGATTTGCTAGTTTTTCTGGGACTCCATGGTACTCTTGTCCAGGGAAAAGCTTATGAATAGCAGAGAAACACTGTCTGATACATTACTGGGCAACATTATGAACAGCCATGAAACATTGTCCAATAAAGTGTAGGAAGACAAGCCACTTAGATTGGAAAACACTCAAAATATGAGTGGGGAAGAGCTGCATCATCAGAGTAGAGCCAACCTTAATGATATGGATAAAGTAAAACTTTTGGGACCTCCATTTGCTGATGTGGCATGACTCAATTTGAGGAGAAACAACTGCAATCATCCATTAATTATCAGAACATGAAATGTATGAAGTATGAATCTAGGAAAATTAGAAGTTGTCAAAAATGAAATGAAACACATAAAGATTGACATATTACGCATTAGTGAGCTGAAATGTGTTGGTTTTGTCCATTTTGAATCAGATGACCATATAATCTACTATGTCATGAATGATCATTTGAAGAGGAATGGCGTGGCATTCATCATCACAAAGGATGTTTCAACATCTGTCCTGAAGTACAACGCTGTCAGTGATAGGATGATATCCATACGTCTACAAGGAGGACCAGTTAATATTACTATTATTCAAATTTACATGCCAATCACCAAGGCAAAAGATGAAGAAATTGAACATTTTTATCAACTTCTTCAGTCTGAAGTTGACCAAATATGCAATCAAGATACATCAAATATCACTGGCGACTGGAATGCAAAAGGTGGAAACGAAGAATTACTGGTAGTTGAAAAATTTGGCATTGGTGACAGAAATAACACTGGAAACTGCATGATAGAATTTTGCAAGACCAACAACTTATTCATTGCAAATACTTTTTTCAACAGCACAAGTGGTGGCTATACAAATGAACATCACCAGATGGAGTACACAGGAACCAGATTGACTACATCTGTGGCAAGAGGAGATGGAAAAGCTCAATATCTTTAGCCAAAACAAAGCTAGCAGCTGATTGTGGAACAGACCATCAACTGCTAACATCTAAATTCAACTTGAAGTTGAAGACAATTAAAAGAAGTCCATGAGACCCAAAATATGACCTTGAATATATCCCTCCTGAATTTAGAGACCATCTAAAGAATACATTTGATGCATTGAAACACCAATACTGAAAACAAGAAGAATTATGGGATGGCATCAAGAACATCATCCATGAAGAAAGCAAGAGGTCATTAAAAAGATGAGAAAGGAAAGAAAAATCAAAATGTCAGAAGAGTCTGAAAATTGCCCTTGAGTGGAGAGTATCTAAAGCAAATGAAGATATGACAAGATAAAAGAGCTGAACAGAAGATTTCAAATAGAAGCTGGAGCAGACAAAGCCAAATACTATGATGAAATGTGCAAAGACTTGCAGTTAGAACACCTGAAGGGAAGAACACACTCGGCATTTCTCAAGTTGAAAGAACTGAGGAAAAAATTTAAGTCTCAAGTTGCAATATTGAAAGATTTTATGGGTGAAATATTGAATGATGTAGGAAGTATTAAAAGAGGATGTAAAGAATACACATTATACCAGAAAGAACTGGTTGATTTTCATCCATTTCAGGAGGTGGCATATGTTCAAAAACCAGTGGTATTGAAGGAAGAAGTTGAAGCTGCACGGAAGGAATTGGTGAAGAACAAGGGACCAGGAACTGATGGAAAACCCATTGAGATGTTTCAACAAATAAATGTCTCGCTGGAAACACTCAGTTATGCCAAGAGATTTGGAAGACCCGGTCAGCTCACTGGAAAAGATCCATATTCTTACCCATCCCAAAGAAAGGTGATCTCACAATGTGGAAATTATCAAACAATATCATTAATATTACATGCAAGTAAAATCTTACTGAAGATAATTCAAAAACGGTTGCAGCAATATATAGACAAAGAACTTCCAGAAATGCAAGGTGGATTCAGAAGAGGACGTGGAATGAGTGATGCCATTGCTAATGTCAGATGGATCTTGTCTCAAAGCAAAAAATACCAGAAATATGTTTACTTGTGTTCTATTGACCATGCAAAGGCATTTGATTGTGTGGATTATAACAAATTGTGTGTAACATTGAGAAGAATGGGAATTCCAGAACACTAATTGTATTCATGAGGAATTTGTACATAGACCGAGAGGCTGTTGTTCAAACAGAACAAGGGGACACTGCATGGTTTAAAATCAAGAAGGGAGTAAGTCAGGGTTGTATCCTTTCACAATACTTATTTCATCTATATGTGGAGCAAATAATCTGAGAAGCTGGACTATATGAAGAAGAACATGCATCAGGATTGGAGGAAGGATCATTAACAACCTGTGATACACAGATGACACAACCTTGCTTGCTGAAAAAGAGGATGACTTAAAGCACTTACTGATGAAGACTGAAGAATATAGTCTGCAGTATGGATTATATCTCATATAAAGAAACCAAAAATCCTCACAACTGGACTTATAAACAGCATCAAAATAAATGGAGAAAAGATTGAAGTTGTCAAAGATTCACACTGCTTGGTTCTACAATCGATGCCAATGTAGGCAGCACTCAGGACATCAGACTGTTAGGCCAAAGCAAACCCAAGCCACTAACGTTTCAGTTAGCAGCTTCCTCCGGGTGTCAAGCCCTGATGAGACAGCCTGATAAGACAACCGAAGTAACAGAACCCGCCCAGACTGAAAAGTCCCATGCAGTGGCAAGCTTCCTCTTGTGAAGCCCCCTCATGCTAATTAAGTGCAGACCCATGCTAATAGCTAATTGGACCCCACTATTTCCTTAGTGTCCCCACTTAGGTCCTCGACAAGACTATAAACCCTCCCCTCCCCAGCCAAGCAGTGTGACTTCTCGGGCCCCTCCCAGGGACCCGTGAACCTCACCTGGGCCCCTCTTGGGGGCCCATAAACCTCCCCCAGAAACTCAGAATAAAAACTTCTCTTTAACCTCACTTTTGTGCGTCCTCTTCTCCTTACTGTGGCCTTACACAGACGACATATAGCACTGGGAAAATTGGCTGCAAAGGACCTCTTTCAAGTGCTGAAGAGCAAAGATGTCTCCTTGAGGACTAAGGTGCGCCTAACACAAGCCATGGTATTTTCAGTCACCTCATCTGCATGTGAAAGTTTGACAATGAATAAGGAAGACTGAAGAAGAGTTGATGCTTTTGAGTTGTGGTACTGGCAAAGAGTACCATGGACTCCTAAAAGATCTAACAAATCTGTCCTGGAGGAAGTGCAGCTGGAATGCTCCTTGGAGGCAAGAACGGCCAGACTTCATGTCACCTACTTTGGTCATGTTTTCAGAAGGAATCATCCCCTGGAGAAGGATGTCATGCTTGGTAAGGTAGAGGGTTGACAAAGGAGGGGAAGGCCTCCAATGAGATGGATTGACACAGTGCCTGGGGCAATGGGCTCAAGTATAGCAAGGATCATGGAGCTGACGTGGGACCGGGTAGTGTTTCATTCTGCTGTGCATAGGGTCACTATGAGTGGGAAGCAACTCAATGGCACCTAACAACAACGTGGTGCTCTTAGCATTCTCCACCACCACAACTCAAAAGCATCAACTCTTTTTAGGTCTTCCTTATTCATTGTCAAGTTCTCACATACATATGAGGCAATGGAAAATACCATGGCTTGGGTCAGGGGCATCTTAGTCCCCAACGGGACATCCTTGCTATTCTGCACTTGATAGAGGTCTTTTGCAACAGACTTGCCCAATCAATACGTCTTTGATGTCTCCACTGCTTCTTCTTTTGGTGTTGGTTGTAGAACCAAGGAATATGAAGTCTTTGACAACTTCAATCTTTTATCTACCTATAATGATATTGCTTATTGATCCAGTTGGGATGATTTTTGTTTTCTTTATATTGAGGTGTAATCCATACTGCAGACTGCGGTGTTTAATTTTCATCAGTAAGTGCTCCAAGTCATCATCACTTTCAGCAAACAAAGTTGCATCATCTGCATATCTCAGGTTGTTAATGAGCCTTCCCCCAATCCTGATGCTATGTTCTTCTTCATGTAGTCCAGTTTCTCGGATTATTTGTTCAGAATACAGATTGAATAAATATGTTGAAAAGATACAACCGTGACTTACTCCCTTTCTGATTTAAAGCCGTGCAATAGCCCCTTGTTCTGTTTAAACAACAGACTCTTTGTCTATGTACCTATTCCTCATGAGTACAATTAAGTCTTCTGGAATTTCCATTCTTCTCAATGATATCCACACTTTGTTGTGACCACACAATCAAATGCCTTTGCATAGTCAATAAAACAGAAGTAAACAATTTTCTGGTGTTCTTTACTTTCAGCTAATGTCCATCTGACATCAGCAATGATATCCCTCGTTCCATGTCCTGTTCTGAATCCAACTTGCATTTCTGGAAGTTCTCTGTCTATATACTGCTGCAACCATTTTTGAATTATCTTCAGTAAGATTTTACTTACATGCCATATTAGTGATATTGTTTGATAATTTCCACATTCTGGAGGATAATCTTTTTTTGTAACAAATAAAAATATGGATCTTTTCCAGTCAGTTGCCCAGGAAGCTGTCTTCCATATCTCTTGGCATTGATGACTTCGTGTCTCCAACGCAGCATCCATTTGTTGAAATATCTCAGTGGTTATTTGGTCAATTCCCAATGTCTTGTTTTTTGGCTGTTCCTTCAGTGCAGCTTAGACTTCTTCCTTCAGTACCATTGGTTCTTGATCATATGCCACCTCCTGAAATGGATGATCATCTATCAATTCTTTTTGGTATAGTTACTCTGTATATTCCATCTATTTTCTATGGATGTTTTCTGCATAATTCAACATCTTGCCCATGGAATCTTTCAATATCACAATTCCAGGCTTAAATTTTTTCCTCAGTTCTTTCAGCTTGAGAAATGCTGAGCGCGTTCTTCCTTTCTGGTTTTGCAACTCCAAGTCTTTGCACATTCCATTATAATAATTAACTTTGTCTTCTTGAGCTGCTCTTTGTAATCTTCTGTTCAGCTCTTTTATCCTGTCGATTTTTTCATCTGCTTTAGCTACTCTCCATTCAAGGGCGAGTTGCAGAATCTCTTCTGACATTCATTTTGGTGTTTTCTTTTCCTGTCTTTTTAATGACCTCTTGCTTTCTTCATAGATGATGTTCTTGATGTCATCCCACAATTCCTCTTGTTTTCATTCTTTGGTGTTCAGTGCATCAAATCTATTCTTTAGATGGTATCTAAATCCAGGAGGGATATAATTAAGGTCATATTCTGGCTCTGGTGGATTTGTTTAATTGTCTTAAGCTTCAACTTGAACTTGCATATGAGCAGTTGATGGTCTGTATGCTGAGCAAATAATCTGAGAGGCTGGACTATATGAAGAAGAACATGGCTTCAGACTTGAGGAAGGAACCATTAATCACCTGTGATAGGCAGATGACACAACCTTGCTTGCTGAGAATGAGGATGACTTGAAGCAAGTACTGATGGAGATCAAAAACTACAGCCTTCAGTATGGATTACTTCTTAAAATGAAGTCTTCTGTATGGATTACACATTAAAATAAAGACACACATAGTACTCAATAGAAATTTAACTTTTATAGGATATTTCACCAAGATATCAAAAGAACTTATGCAAATGTAAATTTAGACTTAGTGATGACATTGTTCTCCTGTTCTTGTTTAGGTGCCAAGGAATTGGCTCTAGCTCATCTTGAACCCATTATTTCAGCCACTGTGTCAATCAATCCAATCAAATGTCTTTCTCTTTTCCTTGACCTTTTAGTTTACCAAGCATGATATCCTTCTCTAGGGACTAGTCCCTTCTGACAACATGACCAATGTATGGGAGACAAAGTCTGGCCATTTGTGTTTCTAAGGTACATTCTGCCTGCACTTCTCCCATGACAGATTTGTTCATTCTTCTGGCAGTCCATGGCATTCTCAGTATTCTTTGTCAACATCACAATTCAAAGGCATCAACTATTCTTCAGTCTTCCTTATTTATTGTCCGACTTTCACTTGCATATGAGGCTATGGAAATACTCTGGCTTGGGTTAAGTGCACCTCAGTCTTCAAAGTGATATCTTTGCTGCTTAACACTTTAAAGAGGTCTCATACAGAAGAATTAGCACAGTACAATGTCTGATTTCCTGACAGCTGCTTCCATGAGCATTGACCCTGGATTCAAGTAAAATGAAATCCCTGACAACAACAGTTTTGATGTTGCTTATTGGTCCTGTTGTTAGGATATTCATTTTCTTTATTTCAATATGTAATCTATACCAAAGACTGGGTCTTTGATCTTTATTAGTAAGTATTTAAGTCAACCTCACTTTCAGCAAGCAAGGTTGTGTCATCTTCATATCACAGGTGGTTAATAGTTGTTTACCCAAATCTGAAGCCATGTTCTTCTTCATATAGTACAGATTCTCAGATTATTTGCTCATAGAGATTGAATAATTATGGTGACAGAATACAACTTTGATGCACATCCTTCCTGATTTTAAGCCATACAGTATCCCCTTGTTCTATTCAAATGACAGCCTCTTGTTCTATGTACAAGTTCCTCATGAGAACTATTAAGTGTTCTGCAATTCCCATTCTTCTCAAGGTTATCCATAATTTGCTATGATCCATGCAAATGTCTTTGCATAGTCAACAAAATACAAGTAGACATCATTCTGGTGCCTTCAGCTAAGAGCAACAATATCCCTTATTCTAGGT
This sequence comes from Orycteropus afer afer, assembly GCF_000298275.1. NCBI lineage: Eukaryota > Metazoa > Chordata > Mammalia > Tubulidentata > Orycteropodidae > Orycteropus > Orycteropus afer. The sequence goes on from NW_006921922.1 coordinate 1,676,346, forward strand.
CCTATTCTGAATCCATCTTGCATTTCTGGAAGTTCCTTAAGAATATACTACTGAAATCACTTTTGAATTATCTTCAGAAAAATTTTACTTGCTCACGATATTAATGATACTATTAGATAATTTTGACATTTTCATTTTGTAGGATCACCTTTCTTTGGAATGGACATGAATGGATCTCTTCCAGTCAGTTTGTCAGGTAGCTGTCTTCCAAATTTCTTGGCATAAACAACTAAGTGCCTCCAGTGTGGCCAGTGTTTGTTGCATTATCTCAATGGGTATTTTGTCAATTGTTGGGACCTTGTTTTTCGCCAATTCATTCAATGCATCATGGATTTCTTCCTTCAGTGTCATTAGTTCTTGATTATATGCTTCTTCCTGAAATGGTTGGACATCGATCAGTACTTTTTTATACAATAACTCTATATATTCCTTTTATCTCCTTTTGATGCTTCCTTCATTGTTCAATATTTCACCCATAGAAACCTTCAATATGGCAACTCAAGGCTTGAGTTTTTCCCTCAGTCATTTCAGCTTGAGAAATGCTAAGTGTGTTATTTCTTTGGTTTTCTAACTCCAGGCATTTGCACATTTCATTATAATGCTTTTTCTCCTCGAGCCACCCTTAGAAATCTTCTGTTCAGTTCTTTTGTTTCAGCATTTCTTCCATTCACTTTAGCTACTCTATGTTCAAGAGCAAATTTCAGAGTCTTTTCTGACATCAATTTTGGTCTTTTCTTCCTTTTCTCTTTTTTTAATGACCATTTGATTTCTTCATGTTTGATGCTCTTGATGTCATCCCACAATTCACCTGTTTTTTTTTGGTCAACAGTGTTCAATGCATCAGATCCATTAATCAGATGATCTCTAAATTCACGTGGGATATAATCAAGGTAATATTTTGGCTCTCATAGACTTACTTTAATTTTCTTCAGCTTCACCTTGAACGTGCATATGGGCAGTTGATGGGTCTGTTCTATAGTCAGATCCTGGCCTCATTTTGACTGATGATATTGAAACTTTTTTATCACCTCTTTCCACAAATATAATTGATCTGATTCCTGTGTAGTCCATCTGGCAAGGTCCATGTATATAGCCACCATTTATGTTGCTGAAAAAAAGGTACTTACAATGTATAAGTCATGAGTCTTGAAAAATTCTGTCATATGGTTTCAGGCATCATTTCTATCACCCAGACCATATTTTCCAAATGTATATTTCTTCATTGTTTCCAACTTTTTCTTTTCAACACTAAGTTACCAATACATTTTGATTGGATGTTTGGTCAAATTCAGATTGCAGAAATTATTGAGACTCTTTAATTTCTTCATTGATGGCTTTAGTGGTTGGTGCATAATTTGGAATAATAGTAGTATTAACTGTTCTTCCTTATAGCCATATTAATATTATCCTATCACTGACACCATTGTACTTCAGGATAGATCTTGAATCATTCTTGGTGATGATGAATGCAATGCCATTCCTCTTCAATCTGTCATTCCCAGAATAGTAGATCATATGATTGAAGATTTAAAATGATCAATGCCATTCCATTTTAGCTCACTAATACCTAGAATATCAATCTTTATGTGTTCCATTTTATCTTTGACTCCTTCCAATTTTCCTATATTTATACTTTGTACATTCCACATTCTAATCATTAATGGATGTTTGCAACTGTTTCTTCCATGAAGGTCCCAAAAGCTTTACTCCATCCATGTAATTAAGGTAGACTCTAATTTGGTGGAAGCTCTTCCCCAGTCTTATTTTAAATGTCTTCAAACTTGAGGAGTTCATCTTCAGCACTATTTCAGACAATGTTTCAATTTAGCTTTATTGCCTACAGAGAAGTGGTTACTCTTGATCAAAACAGGAAATTTTGTCTTTTTCCAGAAGGTTTACAAATAATTTGATGATAACCTATGCCAACTCCAAGATAAAGTGATTTTAACTAATATGGGAACTGTTACCACAAGAATTTGGCACAAGAAAGTTATACATCTGGTCAGAATTGTTCTACAATTGGCATATTCAAGATATCACAGACATTTAATAGGACACTCTCATGGTTAGAGTCTACCAGAAGTCAAAATGTGCCTCAGTTTCATGGAACATGCACTTTTCAGAAAGGCACACAATTTTTTTTTTCACACTATCATTAGCTATTAGAGAGATGCAAATCAAAGCAACAATGAGATACCATCTTGCTCCAGCACTAGTAGCAAAGTTCAACAAGAAACAAAATAACAAATGCTGGCAAGGATATGGACAGATTGGGAATCTCATACACTGCTGGTGAGACTGTAAAATGGTACGACTACTGTGGAAAGCAATATGGCGATCCCTTAAAACGTTAGAGTTAGAAATAGCAGTTGACCCAGCCATTCCATTACTAGGTATATATCCTAAAGAAGTGAGAGCCGTGGCAAGAACAGGCATATGCACACCCATATTCATTGCAGCACTATTTACAATAGCCAAAAGATGGAAACAACCTACGTGCCCATCAGTTGAGGAATGGATATCCAAACTATGGCACATACACACAATAGAATACAATGCAACCTTAAAGAATAACCTAGAATCTGCAAAACACCATATAACATAGATGAACTTGGAGGAAATTATGCTGAGTGAAATAAGTCAATTACAAAAGGACAAATATTGTACTAGTCTGTTATTATAAAAGTCAAGGAAAGGTTTATCTATGGAAGGAAATTTTCTTTGTTGGTTATCAGAGATGGAAGGAGAGGGTAGGGAATACTGTTAGATAGATAGAGATAAGTATTGATTTGGGTGAAGAGAAGGGCAAGGTACCAAATATGAGTGATCAATATGGTGTCATTGAGGAAGAGAAAGACAGAGAGAGATACATGGGAGATACAGACAATAAAAATGAACCCTTTTGCACATACAGTATTGCATTGTCAGTGGAGGCAAATTTGGGTGTACAGGTAGATAGATAGGTGGACAGCCTGAACTAATAGCTATGTCTCTGAAACAGTGAGTGTACCCAAGAACATGTATAGGGTTGGCAGACAATTGTCCTATAAGTGTATGTGTATGATCAGAATTCCCAGGTGTATAGCAGAGCTGACAAGGGGCAAGCAAGGTGGTAGTCACAACTTGGTCACAGCCAGCTACCCAGAGGGACTGAGTAGTTGCAACTGTGGGCTTGGGACCATAGTCACAGGGGACATCAAGCTAAATTGGCATAACATACTACACAAAACATTGTTGCACCTCCTACTTTGGTGAGTAGCGACTGGGATCTTAAAAGCTTGCAAGCTGCCATCTAGATGCAATGATGGGTCTATCCTTGTCCAGAGCAAAGAAGAATGAAGAAAAACAAAAATTCATGGATACAATGAGTCCTAGTGACTGGTACACCATCTGATCTGCAGCCTACATGACTATGAGACCAGAAGAACTAGATGGTGCCCAGCTACCAATGTCAACCACTTGGAAGGGGATCCATGTAGGAGATCCTGGATAGAGAGGGAGAACAATGTGCACAATGCTCAAAATCATTTGGAGAAAAATAAAAGGGGGGGGGGACCAGGTTTGCTGGTCTGATAGAGCTTGGTGGAACCACTGCGAGTATGGCCCCTACTTGCTCATCATGTCTGGAATTTAACCCACATCTATGGCTTCCAGCCAAGCAAAAGACAGGCATATGAGTTGAACATTTACCTGAGGGAGATACACTCCTTGGAGAGAACAACCATGGGAGAAAGAAGGGCTGCTTATGCACAGGGAGACAGCTGAGGGGGCAGGAGGGCATGGAGGGATGGACATAGGAAAGAGGTAATTACCAGGAGGAAGTGGGAGGGGAGCTGTTGTATTATGGCAAATTGTGGTCAGTGTCATGAGACAAAGTGTATGTGAACTGCTGTATGGAAAGTGAATTTGCTCTGGAAATTTTCACCCAAATCACAATTTAAAAAAATAATAAAAAATTATTTTTCTTCAGTTAATCCATGAGTAGATTATCTAAAGTGCGGAAACAAAAAAAAAAAAAAATGAATGTGAGCAGTAACCCATGAAGACAAGAAACCATGTTCTTGTTGCAATTCTTTGCAGCAAGATTATATATCACAGAAACTCAACCTAGAAACAAACTCTGTGTGGACTTCAGCATGTCTATACCAGCCCAATGATCACTTCTGTGGTCATATTTCCAACTATCAAGACCCAGATCTATGTACTTCTGAATTAAAATATACTCTTCTGCCAGTCATTCTCTGAGCTTGCAAGCTCTCTCATGTGGATGAGTCACATTTGTATTATTCTTTTCTTTTGCTAGGAAACTAAGTTACAGATGATTTAGCTGTAGTTTCTGAGATTCTATACTGTCTGCCTTTTTCTAACCTTTTTTGCATTTCTAGTACCTATTAAATGAAACCACATCAGCTGCATGCATAGGACCATGCTTCCTCTACAGGCCACTTCCCTACAACTTGACACTTCAGAAACTGTGCTTCAGAATAAATCTGTTCTTAAGAGTATTCACAGAAAGAAATATTGGAACACTTGATATTACCTTTTGTATTGTAGATTTAGATATATTCATTAATGAACATTGAATTCATAAAGATAAGTCTTAATTACCCTCAGTGATTTAAAATCAAGAGAACAGAAAATGGAATAAAAAATAAAAATAAATGAAATAAAAATGGAGAACGAAGGGTGGAGAAAAAGCAGTTAGCTTAAGCCTTTATTCTCTCATATAAATTTTAAATAACTTTTTAGAGCTCACATGCCTTCAGAGAAAGAGTCAACCTGATGATATGTGTATTAAACAATCACATAAGCCAAGTTGTTACATAGATGAGATTCCTACTGAAGGTACACATTATTTTTTATGCTCTTGTGCATTATTACAATACAATTTGTAGGCAGTCTGCGGGTTACAAATGAGATCCATTTCTAAGTGTGTCTTTAACTTGTAGGTCAGTTGGGACAGGTAAAAACAATTCTTATTTAGCCTTAGTTTAGTGCAAGGGTGAGCTATGGTGCCATAGTGTCTAAGGCATTTCACTGCTAACCAGAAGGCTAACAGTTCAAACTCACCAGCTACTTCTCAGAAGGAAGATTGGGCAATCTACTTCTGTAAAGATACCATCTCAGAAACCCAAGGATAAGTCGCTATGTGTCAAATCAACTCCACAGCAGTGAGTTTGGTTTTGTTTTTTAGTGCAAGGATGAGCCCAAGTGGTGCAGTGGTTAAAGAGCTTGGCTGATATCCAAAGGTTCGTCATTTCAAACTGACCAGCCATTCTGTGGGAGAAAGATGTGGCAGTTTGCTTCCATAAAGATTGATAGCCTTTAAAGCCCCAGAGTCAAGTCTACTCTGTCCTAAAAGAGTTACTAATTGTCAAAATCTACACGATGGCAGAGTTTGGTTTTGGGAAGCACTGTTGTTGTTGTTGTTATATGTCGTTGAGTCAGAACTGACTCATAGCGACCCCTCCTTGCGTTTCCGAAGCGGTATCACTACAGAAGTAGATTGCCCAACCTTCCTTCCGAGGAGTGGCTGGTGGGTTTGAACCGCCAGCCTTCCGGATAGCAGTCAAGTGCCTTAGGCACTACGCTACCAGAGCTCAATCATTTCAAAGCAAGGGCAAATTTACCTAGAATTAAAGGGCAAGTACAAGTCCTCTGTAAGCCAGACTTCATAACCCAGAGATTTACTATATTAGGGTGTTAAGTTTGTCATAATTTGTTGGAATAGCAATAAGAAAATATTACACAGAAAGGCATTTCTGCCAGACATTTAATTGTTTGTTCTCAGAACCATTTGTGCTGTTCTTATGTTCCATTCTTTCTCCAACTCCTTTTTCCTCCAGCTTGTGAGTAGTTGTGGTCAACTAAAGGGAGAACAAGCTAAAGGGAGAGTAGGAAGAAGTAAGAATTCAATGTGCTCCTGTCTTTGTCATTCAGATAGTATTCCTGCTGGGTTGCGTTCCCTCTATGATGTCAGCTCCTGTTGGAGAGCTCCTTGCCATAGTCTAGCTTCCACTAGTAGGGCCAAGCTTTGGGGTTCTGATAAAATCACCTCCTCTCCATTTTCACCCAGGCTTCTACTAACAGTTTCCGTTTGTTGTTCACTCTTGGTTTACTTCTCTGTTATGTCTGACTCTTCAGCTCTTCTACCACTTCTGTAAAAAAAAAAAAAAAAATTATCTGTATTAAATTTTTTTCTCTTGCAATACCT
>NW_006921922.1:1682659-1686618 GCF_000298275.1 Orycteropus afer afer
TCATGGAATTGTTTTAATTGTCTTCAACTTCAAGTTGAACTTGCATATGAGCAGTTGATGGTCTGTTCCACAATTAGCTCCTGGCCTTGTTTTGGCTGAAGATGTTGAGCTTTTCCATTGCCTCTTGCCACAGATGTAGTCAATCTGACTCCCGTGTGTTCCATCTTGTCAAGTTGATGTTACAGCCACCATTTCTGTTGTTGAAAAAACGTATTTGCAATGAACAAGTCGTTGGTCTTGCAAAATTCTACCATGCAATTTCCAGCATTGTTTCTGTCACCAAGGCCAAATTTTCCAACTACCAGCAATTCTTTGTTTCCCACTTTTGCATTCTAGTCACCAGTGATAACGAACACATCCTGATTGCAAGTTCGGTCAATTTCAGACTTCAGAAATTGATAAAAATCTTCAATTTCCTCATCTTTGGCTTTGGTGATTGGTGCATAAATTTGAATAATAGTCGTGTTAATGGTTCTTCATTGTAGGCATATGGATATTATCCTATCACTGACAGCATTGTACTTCAGGACAGATCTTGAAATATCTTTTATGATGAATGCCATGCCATTCCTCTTCAAACTGTCATTCCCTGCATAGTAGACCATATTGTTGCCTGATTCAAAATGACCAAAGCCAGTCCATTTCATCTCACTAAAAAAAAAAAAAAAAAAATTATCTGTATTAAATTTTCTCCATTCCTTCCTGGACCCTGAATAATACCATACTGTATACTAGAAACCAAAGGAAAGACCTCTTTAAAGTGTTAAAAAGCAATGGTGTCACTTTGAGAGCTAAGGAGTGCCTGACCCAAGCCATAGTATTTTCAGTCACCTCATACACATGCAATAGCTGGACAACAAATAAAGAAGAAAAAAAAAAATAATGTCTTATATTATGATGGTGGCAAAAATTAATATACTATGGACTGTCAGAAGAACAAACAAATCTTTCTTGAAATAAGTACACACAGAATGTTCCTTTGAAGCAAGGATGGTCAGAATTCATTTCTCATACTTTAGAAATGTTATCAGATATGTCCAGACCCTGGAGGAGTACATCACGCTTGGAAAAGTAGAGGGTCAGTGAAAAAGGGAAGACCTTCAATGAGATGGATTGACACAGTCCTGCAACAATGGGCTCAATCGTAGTAGCAATTGTGAGGATGGCACAGGACTGGGCAGTATTTCATTCTGTTGGACAGAGGGTTGCTATGAGTGAGAACAGACATGAGAGCAACTAACAACCACAGAGCACAAGCAAAAAAAAAAAAAAATTAAAGTGGTAGTTGTTTTAAAAAATGTCAGTAGACTAATTATATGCATCAACTTTAATGCTAAGCTTGCAGACAACTCAGACTAAAGGGAAAACATATGTTATATAGGATTCTTTAACTATAGTGTTAGTACAGTATATTAGGAAATGAACTGTTATCTAGTTTTAAGCATAAAAAAAGGAATTTATCAGTTTTGTCTTCACATAAGGATATTCCTAATACATAAATAAGTGATTTTTTAATGGACAGTGATTTCAGTTAAAAAATGACATCATAAATGGTTTCAGAAAGACAAGTTATAGTTACAGGTTGCCAGTTTATTTGAATATTGAAGTAATCATTTATTTCTTACTTAATGTTATTAATAAGTAATATTAGAGCAAATATTTTTGTGGCATTAACATATTTATTAGTAGTGCGAGTGGATTAACTATACTATTAGTGTATGTTGAAAGAAAAGTGAATTGTTAAAACCTGCACACCTTGTTCAAAACAGGCTCTCAAATCTCTTTCAGGTGCCTGCAATCTGCTGCTCTTACTACAGAATCTTCCATTCTCCCAAACTCAGATTTCTGTGATACTAATTTGGGATTTTTAAAATTAGCTACTATTTCTCAGTTTATGTTTATTTTAAAACCTCTAACAACTGCTTTTTCTGGGAGCTCTGGTAGCATAGTGGCTAAGGCACTTGATTGCTAACCAGAAGGCAGGCGGTTCAAACCCACCAGCCACTCCTCGGAAGGAAGGTTGGGCAATCCTACTTCCCTAGTGATACTACCTCGGAAACCCAAGGAGGGGTCGCTATGAGTCGGGGCTGACTCGACGGCAAACAACAACAATAACAACTGCTTTTTCTAGCTCCGACCTGGCCTTTCATAATCTAATGCACCTCATCTCTTTTCCTCTTTAATTCCACATTTCAACACTCTCAACACCCTCCTCAAATTTGACTTGGCAACACTTTCAATCTTCCAGTTCAGTTAACATGATTTCTCTACCTGGACACTCAATCAAGGCAATTGGTCTTCAAAAGCTATGACATCTTCAAATTTTACGGATATCAAGGTATTTTTTCATATTATACAAGTTGTTAATGAAAATTTTGGGCAGAACTCCCAATACTGATTAAATAAAATTATTATAAAATGATGAAAACATGCCACAAAATATTTCTTGATATTTTTAGTAGATAGCAACAATAACTACAAAAACAACAGCAATTGAAAAAAGAAGAAGATAGTAAATATGCAAATTCCAATGAGTTACTGAGGTCCTACATTTTTCAATATACCTTCTTGGCCTTGTTTCTTTAAAATATCAAATACATTTTTTGGAGATATAAATACTTCTTCAGTAAATTTCTGTTCTACATATTTTAAAGAAATCTTTAAAAAATTTTACCATAGAAAAACAATGTGTAAAAAAGAGATAAATTATTTTTCTATTTGTAAATGACAATTAGACTTCCCAGATATTAATCAAAAATCTATAAAATACTTATAAGGTAGAAGAATGACTTACTAACAGACAAAATATATCATCAATGCTGTCTTACTGTCCTTTCAAAACAAATTGGGGTTGCACGGTAATATTCTCTTGAAAATTATTTTATTCTACCTATACCTTTATGAATGTTTTACTTATGGATAAAAAGAAAAGTACCATTAAGCTGTACTCAATATGAGCCTAGTTTTTTTTTTTTTTTTTTTTTTAATTCTGAGTAAACAGCTTTTCACAATTTGCATAGTGCTCTTGGAAAAGCAGAAGGACGTCCATATATGATTGAGATTGGTCCCTAAATCACAAAACTACATCAGCTTCAGGAGTTATGGCTACTTTCATCAGAAAGGTGAAAGTTGCCTGCTCAGTCAGATTACTTTCAGCAATATGCCAGTGCTTGTTGGCCATATGTTTTAAGTTGTAAGTTGTCCTGTTAGAGTTATGGATATAGTTTTGCAGTCAAGAAAATGATAAATTTCTCTCCCTTGAAGACATTAACTTTTTTCCACATTGTTCTAACACCATATGCAGACAGTGAGAATAATATAGTAGTCTCCTGTTTTCTCAATGAATATAATTCAAGATGACCCTACTGCTTCATTCTCCATGGCTTCTCTCTGACCTTATGAACCAACTCATTCTCTCACTTTGTCTTCTGTCATTGTTGACTCACTTATTCACTACCTTATTCATTTTTAGTTAATGATGATTATTTTTATTTCATGGTAACAGTAGTAACTCATAAGCAAATATTATAAAATTTTAGCAATTTAAATGACAAATAAAAAAGTAGTGACCATATTTATATTGAATATTTACCATTGATAATGAAATTTCAAAATTAAAAATTATTTTAATACCATAATTTACACTTACATATTAATACTTAAAAGGACTCTTTCTTTATTTCCTAGACACTGTAATATTTTAAAATGAAAATGTATTGAATCTTAAATTACATTTTCAGTCTTCTCTATTATTTGTCCTCAAACCAACACACATTTCTTCAGTCCAGTTTACATACCACAGTAAAATTATTAGGTTTTATTCTACATGTAATAAGAAGCCTTAAATGAAGTTAGATGACAATGATTTGATTGACTTTTTTTTTTTTTATTAGGATTTGGGTGAAGATTTACAGAGTAAATTCACTTTTCATACAGCAGTTCACATATACTTTGTCTCA
>NW_006921922.1:1693273-1697520 GCF_000298275.1 Orycteropus afer afer
TTATCTTCTGTGTCTGTGTTAATTGGTTTCCCTTTTCTTTGTTGAAGAGGGTCTGTGCAATCCTTCTGCCTAGTCCGCCATCTTGCCCCGCCTCTCTGATTTGATTGACTTTTAAAAGGATTGCCTGCAAATGAAAGGTATGCTGTCACGACTGAAACAAAAATGCCACTTAAAAAGTTGTTATAAGAAATAAAAAGTACAATTGCAATACAGATTGGAAAGAAATGGGAAGAGAGACAAATTATATTTCTTTGTAACACTTTTCCAAAATATGCAAGACCTTAGTCCTGGACTCTTATTTCTCTCTGATGTGGAAGAGTTTCATTGATTAACATGCTACTGACTTTTAAAAATCCCATGTGAACTTTGTGGTTGGTTTATGTAGCTATTGTTTGTTTTGTTTTCAATAAAAAGAAGAGTGGGATTTTGTGTCATATTAACCGTATTTTAAATCTGCAATATTTTTCTTTTATCTGATGAAAGAATTTTTCCTCTTTATTTTTTCCATTCCTAGATGGAATTGATTAAATGACAGAAAGTCATTGGTAAAGGACAATTTAAATGAAGATGCCCTATTCAATCCCAGTTTCAAGTTTAGAACTACTATACCTGTCCACGTTTCTGAGCTATTTTGAAGATGCAAGTTTGTCTGTTTCTAACTAGAATACATAGATTTTCTAGACAAACTGCCAGAATTCTGAATATTTGTCTATTAGGTAAACATGGTTATTATTAAATGGTCTTTTATAAATGTCTGTTCTGAGAAAGAAGAATGGGTTTGAAAAGAAGATGGGACAAAGAGAGTTTTACATTTGTTATCACCTGTGTTCTCAAATGAAGAAATTAGTAATGGCATAATGTGATGACATAATCCTGCTTTCAAAACATCAGTTTATCGATGTGTGGCTTGGAAAAAAGGAAAGTGGTTGTACAGGTATAAATGTCACTCAGAAACCTGAAATAATTGTTTTTTAATTTTTCCTCACATAATAGTTTGATTTTCTTATTATTAGTAGTAGTCTGTTGTTGTTATGTATATGTGTGGTGTATTAAGGCTAATAGATTAGTCAAGTATTTTATCTTGAAACTAGTCTGAAGTTCCCAATTTTCTTTCAAATCTTCAATGCCCATCAGACAAGATGAAAGAAAGAAGCAAGCCTTGTTTAGAAAGCCAAGACCCTCCCTGACATTTACAGTGATGACTAAAGTAGAGTAAATTTCACATTTCCTGTTCAGAGTATAAAGCTGAGTAGAGTTGTATATGTGGGAACGAAGATCAAACTAAGAGGAATGGCCTTTTAGTAAAGGAGAGTGTGACTAGATTTAGTTACAAAACTATAATGAGAGCCAGGAGTCTAGGTGGAGGTCAGTACTAAAAAAGTAGTAATAAGTTATATCATAAGATTTTCATGGCCTCCTGCCTATGGCTGCAATAAAAATTAGTTGCAGCTATAACTTGAACAAGAGTGAAGGATATTTGGTTTGCTTTGAGACCCATCAGCACCCTATTCGGCCTGGCAGATACTCAGAACCCAAAGTCTCCTGTCCAGCCCACCTAGAGTGTTGACAGATTGGGAGAAGGGACACTTCCCATTCTTAAATTCAACAGTTACACGCAGATCTGGAGAAAACTACACAGAACTCTTTTCCAATGTGGCAAGCACATCAAGTTAAGCTTTGTCATCTGTCTTTGGTTTTACCCTAAGAATTTTAATAAGAAAACCTAACTAAGGGGTTTGTTCATTCATCATGTAACATTGCACACAAATTCTTTTGAAAGAAAATGCTAAGAGAAGAAAAGCTACAAAGTAGGATAGTTTTATTAACAAGCCTTATTTAGAAAGGAATCTGGAATATGTTTGTGATTTGATTCTGCTTTTAATCATTTCTGAGGTAAGAGAAGGAGAAACAAATGCTTCAATTTTTTTTTTTTTTTTTTTTTTTTTCTCTTGCTCTGGTTGATGCTGGCAGGAAAGAAGCTTATAAACTTTTACGGTAAATTAATTGCTCACACAATGGTAACTGAAGGTAGTCCTAAAAAGAAATATATTTATAAAATCTTCAAGCTGTTCCTTGGTCATGGTAACATAATTCAAACAGTTCAAATGTATTTATAATATTTAGTAAACCTTCTCTTTCTTCCTTATTCTCTGTGTATGACCTCTATTCCCATACTTCAAAGATAGTCATTAATTATAATTCCTTCTATGTTTTTCCAAAAATTTGCTGTTCCTAAATTTTAGGTAATAATAGAGATTTTCTTATTTTAAAAATAAAAGTGAAGGCAATACTTTGAAGCTTGCTTTTACATTGACATTTAGATATAAAAATTATTTTTATGCTTGTAACAAACCAAATTATAAAATAAAAAACTATAATTCATTTTTGTCTGTATCAAAAAGTTATGTTAGAAATTCAAACATTTAGCCAAAATGTAGTTTTTTAAATATTTAAGATGAGCTAAGAACTAAGAAAAAAAAATGTTGAAAGGAAAATAAAAAGAGGAAAGTTGAAATTTTATCCCAAAGAAAAGTCAAAGAAGAAAACATGATTCAACAATTCAAAGAAAGACCTGCAACCTCCCCCAAAACGTGTGTTTGTATGTGTAGCCAAACTGGAAATAAGTATTAAAGTGGAATAATAATTTTTAAGAATAAAATTATTTTCACTGGGGTTGAAAATTAGTTAGGTAGAAATGTTGGCAAAAAGGAAATGAGAGAAAACTAATGACTCCACATGTCAGATTCTGTTAGTACATAAGTTATTGTCCAGAATTTTACATGTTTTGACAGGAGTATAAAGTTAGTATCCTGCAACTGGAACATGTCTCAGGAGTAAAATTTACACATACAACTTCTGGCTCATAGGAAAATTTTTATCACAATAAGTCAAAAAAATTATTATGTAGAGGGTACAATAGAATTCCCCAAAAGATAAAGTCCATTCCCCTATACCCAGACAGTCCATATTTTCTGTAACTTTTACTTTCCTTGCTCTTTAAACTCACCAGTGTTGATAATTGCCCAGTATCTTCATATGATGTAGTCCATATCCTTACACCCAGTCCATACCTTTACCCATCTTATGAGTAGAAAAAGGAAAGTTTTCTACAAACCTAACTGCAAATTATTCCAGTTATAATTCAGTCAGTTTGTCCTCTGTCATTAGTGTGTGAGAACTGAACACAATCTTGCACTTCATTTAGTCCAAAAAGACTATTAACATATGTCAGTGTGCAATGTTCCTTAGAGAAATATTTTTTCAGTTTACCATAATGCAACTAAACGTTCCAACAATAGCTTTGCAAAAGAATCGACATCTGCATGTGCTATAGGTAGCTTGATGAAAGCACAGTTTTAATCACTGCTCTAGTATCCCTTATACGGCAGGAGACAGGAGAAAGTATATAAAATGAGAGATTGCATCCTTGCCTGAAATCTGTTTACTCTGTGGTAGGTAAGAGGTAAAAGCCTCTTTAAAATGTTTGCTGCGGCTGCAGAAGAAATAGGGTTTGAAGCAAAATAAAACAGCTGAAGGATCCTCATTCTGATTGGAATGTGGATTAGTGGGTCCCAAAACAAAAAATCTTACACAAAGTCCTTAAAGAGCAGCCAAACAAACCCCAGGAGGGAAAGAAGGCAAAGTTGGATAAATGTGTGTTCTGCTAAAGGAAATACATTGAAAAACTGACTTGTAAGTCTTGAGACAAGAAGAAAACATAAAGTAAAGTATTCATGGGTTGATTTCAGGGAATTCAAAGAAATAAACTTTTATGGGAAGTAGTAAATGATCCATATGAAGGACCAGGGAAATGGAGAAAATGATCAAAGACTAAAAAAAAAAGTACATAGGATATTAGCCCTGCAGAAACAGCCTGTTTGATTTAAAGAACAGATGAAAATGATCCAGAAAGCAAAGGTAGAAAATGAAACGGAAAATACAAAGAGCATTGAGATAGAGGATAAAAGGCTTTACAAATAAATAAAGCAGCAAAAAACTTACGGCAGCCACTGATGCCTCTTGAAAAATGGAAAGGTAACTGTGTAATGGAATAGGGAGATAGGATGGGGTGTGGTATTTCCATTTGCTCCATCAGAAAGAAAGAAGAAAACATGCTTGATGTTGTTGTTATGTGTCGTCGAGTCAAACCCGACTCATAGCAACCCCTTCTTGGGTTTCCGAGGCAGTATCACTACGGAAGTAGGATTGCCCAACCTTCCTTCCGAGGAGTGGCTGGTGGGTTTGAA
>NW_006921922.1:1697840-1706100 GCF_000298275.1 Orycteropus afer afer
GGAAGTAGATTGCCCAACCTTCCTTCCGAGGAGTGGCTGATGGGTTTGAACTGCCAGCCTTCTGGTTAGCAGTCAAATGCCTTAGGCACTATGCTACCAGAGACCTTTGTGCTATTGGATATTGTAAAATTTTGGGCACCGTATGTCATAAAAAATCATTTCAATTTGAAAGAAATGAAAATGAAGGAATTTATGAAAATATGTTGTAGATACAACATTACCATTTTTTGAAGTTTCCTTATGTTTTTCTAATTTTGCTTCACCTTTAGTACAGTTGTGACACTTTTCATCTATCCCTAACTTGTTGCCGTTGAGAAGATTCTGACCCAGAGCAGCCTTCTAGGATAGAGTAGAACTGCCCCATATGGTTTCAAAGGCTTTAAATATTTATGAAATCAGACTGTCACATCTGTCTTCCGGGGAGAGCCTGGTGGATTCAAACTGTTTATCCACTGCCCCACCAGTGCTATTTCTTGCACCTGCAGCAATGGTATAATCCTTAACAATCTGGGAAGAAAAAAAATGAGCAGTATAACTCCTGCAAAGATATCATTGAGCATGCTTACCAAATATTTGTGTTAACTACATGCTAAAAATTATTTCTATAATACTAAATTAGAAAAATTTATTAAATATTTTAATACTGTTTTGTTCTTTATATTTTACTTTAAATTCACCACAAACAAAGGTAGAGATAGGCAATTTCCACCCCATATCTCTTTTAAAATTGTTATTTGGGTGAACATTTATTTAGAAAATAGGTTTTCCATTAAAAAATCCACACAAATTTTCTTTTGTACATTTATCACAATCCACACTTTGTAACATCATTCTTCCCACTTCCTCCCTCACCCACCCTTCCCCTTCATCCTTCCTTCCTATCCCTTCCCATCTTTCTAGCTCTGTTGTTGTTGTTATGTGCCATCGAGTCAGCCCCGACTCATAGCGACCCCTCCTTGGGTTCTGAGGCAGTATCACTACGGAAGTAAGATTGCCCAACCTTCCTTCCGAGGAGTGGCTGGTAGGTTTGAACCGCCAGCCATCTGGTTAGCAGTCAAGTGCTTTAGCCACTATGCTACCAGAGCTCCTATCTCTGGGCAAATTCTGTCCTCTTGATCTCATATGCCTGATTGTTCTAATAAGTCATCAAAAATAACAAACCAAACTCACTGCCATCGGGTGGATTCTGACTCATAGCAACCCCCTTTGGGTTTCCCAGGGGGTAAATCTTTACGGAAGTAAATTGCCCAGTCTTCCTTCCACAGAGAGGCTGGTGGGTTTGAACCACAACCTTCTGGCTAGCAGTCAAATGCTTTAGGCACTACACCACCAGAGCTCCTGCTCATCTTACAGACCTGTCAGTCTTTTGGCTGACAGTTAAGTAATGGGCCCAAGTTCAGTTTCTAGCTTGAAGGGTGTCTGAGGACCATAGTCTCCTCAAGCAAGCCCGGGCGTTTTTGTGATTTTGAGTTTTGTACCACATTTTCCCCAAACTCTATCCAGAACATCATATTTGTCCCTTTTGGAATGGTCAGCAGTGGTAGCTAGGCACCATGTAGCTCTTCTGGTCTCAGGGTCACCGAGACACGGTTCAAGTGGTGCCTTATTCCTTCCATCTTTCATTTTCTCCCTCTTCTTTTCTCTACATGGGAGAAAGCAATAATTGCACCTTAGATGGCTATTCACAAGCTTTTAAGACCCCAGTTGCTACTCACCAAAGTAGGATGTAAAATATTTTTATGCACTATGTTATGCCAAGGAACTCTGATAGCGTAGTGCCTAAGGCACTTGACTGCTAACCAGAAGGCTGGTGGTTCAAACCCACCAGCCACTCCTCGGAAGGAAGGTTGGGCAATCTACTTCTGTAGTGATACCACCTCGGAAACCCAACGAGGGGTTGCTATGAGTCGAGCCTGACTTGACAGCACAGAACAACAACAACAACATGTTATGCCAATTACCCTGAATGTCCCTGAGACTATAGTTTGGAGCCTACATATGCAGCAACTCATTCCCTCAAGGTGTTTGGTTGCAACTAAAATGTTTTCATAACTTTGTCCCCTGTATGTTTTACCACATTTATGGATATGTTTGAAGCTCATATAAATACATAGGTAAAGATAGCCTCTGTCTATCCTATATATATTTGTAGGAGGAGTCCCATTCATCTTCCCACCTTTATCTATGTATCTACTTATAAATTATTATTATGATGATGATTACTGTTATTGCAGGATTGTGACTGTAATAGTGTTTTGGTTACTTCGTTGCCTCTCTAACAGAAATACCACAAGTGGATGGTTTTAACAAACAGAGATTTATTCTCCTACAGTTTAGGAGGCTAGAAGTCCAAGTTCAAAGTGTCAGTTCTAGGGACTGAGTGACAGCCCCAACCTTGGGCTTCAGCTGTGCTTCTTGCTCCCAGCACTCTGAAACTAGAGGCTTCTCATAGGCAGCTGCTGGCTGCTGAGGCTGACAAATCCAAAGCTGGCAAATAAAATGGTACAGTCCCAAGATTACCAAATAACATGTCAGGCCACTAATTCAATTCCAGAGACATTCCCAAGATTGTCAGAAAACATGGCAGGCTTCTGAATGAAGACTCAGCTATATGCAGGGTCCACGTATGCCAAAAAGCTGCAGAGACCTTTCTCAAAGTTTCTTTTTATATAATGGAGGAAGACCAAACCCTCAAGGCAGCTACACAGCAGATTCCACCTTGAAGTTGATTACCAGTCTTATCAGCTGCCTAGCCTCTCAAAACCAGCCCCAGCCAAGTCAACACAACCGAACTACCACAAATAGTGTTCACAATTGTGGCCTTTAACTCTTGTGCTCTTCCTTGTGTCTTCCACTGCCTTCATCATTTAGTGCTGACCTCTCCCTTATTGTATATGGCCTTTCCCTTCACCCAAGTTATTATGTGATTCTTCTTCTAGTTGGTGATTTTCCTCTCCCACCCTGATAACCATCAAATAATGTTTCTTTCTGTGTGTAAACCTTTTCTTAACTTTATACAGTGTTGGTCTCATACATTGATTTTCCTTTTGTGATTGAATAATTTCACTCAGTATAATGTCCTCTAGGTTCATCCATGACATGATTTATCACATTCACAGATTTATCATTGTTCTTTCACACTGAATAGTATTCCATTGTATATACCATAGTGTGTTCAAACATTCCTCTACTGATGGGAACTTAGGTTGTTTTAATCTTTTTGCTATTGTGAGTAATGCAGTGATGAATATAGTTTGCATATATCTTTCATATCCCAGGTCTTATTTTCTAAGATATATACCAGGTACTGAGGTTATGATATGATATTTCTATTTCCCACTTCTTAAGGAAGTGCCATACCACTTTCCACAGTAGTTGTACCATTTTATAATCCCACCAGTAGTATATAAAGTTTGCAGTTTCTCCATACTCTCACCATCTTTTTTTTTTTTTTTTTTTAATTTTGCTATTAATGCTGGAGGGAGATGGTACCTCATTGTTGTTTTGATTTGCATCTCTTTAATGTCTAATAATCACGAGTATGTCTTCATGTGTTTGTTAGCTGCCTGAATGTTTCCTTTGGTGAAGTGTCTGTTCATGTCCTCTGTTCATTTTTTAATTGGTTGCTTGTCTTTTGTGTTGCTCTTGAGGAATTGAAGTTTTCTATAAATTTTAGAGATTAGTTCTTTGTAATATCATTACAAAAAATTTTCCCCAGTCTGTGGGTTCTCTTTTTACTCTTTTGGTGCAGTCTTAAGATGCACATAAATTTTTAATTTTTACATGGTCTCAATCATCTATATTGTCTTCTGCTGTTTGTGCTTTTTTAGTTATGTGTGATAGTATATTTTTGCCATGTGTTAGGGCCCCTAAGTTTTGTTTTTATGGTTTGAGGTTTTATATTTAGGTCTTTGAGCCATCTTGAGTTAGTTTTTGCATATAGTGTGAGATATGGGTCCTGTATCATTTTTTTGAAAATAGATATCCAGTTTTTCCAGCATCATTTGTTAAAAAGATTATCTCTTCCCCCATTAAATGGTTTCCTGCACTTTGTCAAAATCAGCTGTCTATAGGTGGATATATTTACTTCTGGGTTCTGAATTCTGTTCTGTTGGTCTACGTGTCTGTGTTGTACCAATTTCATGGTCTTCAGACTACCTGTGGCTATATAGCAGGTTTTGAAATCTGAGAGTTTGAGGCCACTTACTTTTTGCTTTTTCTTCATTAGTTATTTACATATCCATGGTCTCTTTCCTTTCCGTATAAAGTTATAATTATTTTTTTCATTATCCAGATGATGGAATCTGGGTCAGGATTGCTCATTATTTCTTCAGATTGTTTTGAATAATATTATCATTTTTACTATGTTATATCTTCCTATTGTAAGCATGGCATATTCTTTCATTTATGTAGGTCTCCTCTGGTGTCTTGTAGTAGTGTTTTCTAATTTTCTTTGTATAAGTCTTTTGTGTCACTTGTTAGACTTATTGCTAAGTGCGTTACCTTTTAGGAACTCTGGTAGCGTAGTATCTAAGGCATTTGGCTGCTAACCAGAAGGCTTGTGGTTCAAACCCACCAGCCACTCCTCAAAAGGAAGGTTAATCAATCTACTTTCATGGTGATACCACCTTGAAAACCCAAAGAAGGGTTGCTATGAGTCAGGTTCGACTTGACAGTAGTGAGTTCACATTTTGGGTGCCTATTAAAATGGTATTATTCTCCTAATTTCATTTTCATAGTTCTTTGTGAATGCAGAGGAATCTTACTAACTTTTGTATGTTGATCTTGTATGCTGCCAATTTGCTGAAGCATTCTTTTACTTCTAGTAGTTTTCTTGTTGAGTCTCTAGGATTATCTACATATGGTATCATATCATCTGCAAATAGAGATAATTTTACTTCTTCTTTGCCAATTTGGATTCATTTTATTTCTCTTTTTTCCTATTTCTCTGGCTAGACTTCCAATACAACATTGAATAGGCATGGTGACAAAGGGCATCCTTGTCTAGTTCCTGTTTATAGGGATAATGTTTTCATTCTCTCTGTTGAGAATAATATTGGCCATTGCTTTTGTGAATATGTGGATAGGCAATATTTTATGTTATTATGGTGAATTATACCAAAATATATTCCCTTTTATTTATAGTGCTTCTTCTGCATCCAGATGTCCAGAAAACAGTTATTCAGTTAAACCTGAATAGTAATTGCAAAAGTCAGATTTAACAGTTTATTTGCATGCTCTCTAAACCACATCT
This sequence comes from Orycteropus afer afer, assembly GCF_000298275.1. NCBI lineage: Eukaryota > Metazoa > Chordata > Mammalia > Tubulidentata > Orycteropodidae > Orycteropus > Orycteropus afer. The sequence continues at coordinate 1,703,095 of NW_006921922.1, forward strand.
TCATATAGTAAAATCCTCTGTATCTAATGGTATCCTATTTTCCCTGCAATATAGAGGAACAAATTGTCTACATGAGTTCAATGTTGTGTGCATCATCTTATCTCATCTGGATCAGTAAAACCCAGATGTGTGAGGATGCCTCTATCACTATTTACACACCAGAAGCAATAAAAGAAATGCATGCAAACTCACTGCCATCCAGTTGATTCCAACTCATAGTGTCCCCCACTGGTTTTCCAAGCCTGTAAATCTTTATGGAAGTAAATTGTTTCATCATCCCCCCATGGAGCAGCTGGTAGATTTAAATTGCTGATCTTCTGATTAACAGCTAAATGTCTTACCCACTATGCCACCAGAGCTCCTTAATAAAATAAAATTTGAAAAGTAAAAAAGTTGCTTTTTATTTGTTTGCTTTTACTTTCTTCTAAAAAGTAATTTATTGTATCATGGTTTTTTGTGTTGCTATTGTTGTAGGGAGTTCTGGTAGTGTAGTGCCTAAGGCACTTGACTGTTAACCAGAAGGCTGGCAGTTCAAATCCACCAGCCACTTCCCGGAATGAAGGTTGGGTAATCTACTTCCATAGTGATACTGCCTTGGAAACCCAAGGAGGGGTCACTATGGGTCGGGTCCGACTCCATGGCAATGGTTGCATTGGTTTTTTGCATTGTTGTTAGGTGCCATTGTTGTCATGTACCATCCACACAATCCTTATTATTTAGATTGCAATATTTTAAAATGTAATCCCTATTGTACTCTCTTCATGATAAATTCATAAAAAAAAAAAAAAAAAAGAACTTACTGCCACCAAGTCCATTCCAACTCAGAGTGACCTCTACTAGGTTTCCAAGGTGGTAATTCTTTAGGAAGTAGATAGCCCCTTCTTTCTTCCATGGAGCAACTGGTGGGTTTGAACTGCCAACCTTCTGGTTAGCAGTCAAATGTTTTAAGCACTGTGCCACCAGAACTCTGCAGACATATTCCAGAATTAGGAAAGAATGTACAGAAGACTTGATTGCATGATTTCTGAAAAGTCCTATACTATTCTAACCTTTGATTTTCTATAGATAAGATGTTGTCTTCCTCTTACTTCTTTCAAGATTTTTCATTTTTTTATTTTAATATATTTTTCAGAGTCACCTCGAATATTTCTAGAATATAAAGATGTGGTTCTTCTCTCTGAAGAACTTATTTTAATATTGTAAGGTAGGTTATTGGCAACAAGTCTCTTAATTTGTGTTTTCTGAGAATGTCTTTTTCTCTCTTTAAATTTTGGAGGATAACTTAACTGGATACAGAATTCTAGGTTGGCTATTTCAATAGTTTAAATATATTAATCCACTCTCTTCTTGATTGCATGATTTCTGAAAAGAAGTCCTATAATATTCTAACCTTTGATTTTCTATAGATAAGGTGTTGTCTTCCTCTTACTTCTTTCAAGATTTTTTTCATTTTTTCCTCATTGTTTTCAGTTTGAATATGATGGGCTTGTATGTAGAATTGTTGGTATTTGAACTATTTGTGTTCTTTGAGCTACTTGGATCTGTCATTTTGTATTTGTCATTAATTTTGGAAAATTCTCAGGCACCATTATTTCAAATATTTCCTCTGTTACTTTCTCTTTTATTTCTCCTTCTAGTATTCCCCTTACACTTGTTTACTCTTTTTGAAATTTTCCCATAGTTCTTGGATATTCCATTACATTTTTTCATTCTTCTCTCTTACTTTTTCAGCTTGAGAAGTTTCTATTGACATTTTTTTGGTTACCTAGTGCCACTTGACTAACCTGAAAGCTGGCAGTTCAAGCCCACCAGCCACTCCTCAGAAGGAAGGTTGGGCAATCTACTTCCATAGTAATACTGCCTTGGAAACCCAAGGAGGAGTCGCTATGAGTCGGGACTGACTCCACAGCACATAATAACAACAGTGCCACTCTAACAGAAAATACCACAAATGGGATGGCTGGAACAAATAGGAGTTTATTCTCTTACAGTTTTGGAGGCTTGAAGTCTGAGTTCAAAGTGCCAGGCTCTAGTCACTGAGTGAAAAGTCCCTCAACCTTGGCCTTCAACTTTACCTCCTGCTCCTAGCACGCTGAAGCTGGAGGTTTTTCTTCACTCAGGCAGCTGTTGGCTGCTGAGGCTGACAAACCCAAGATTGACAAATAAAAAGGTACAGTCCCAATATTACCAAACAACATTAGTGGCAAGCCACTAATACAAGTCCAGAAAAAGTCCCAAGACTGGCAAGGCTTGGAAGGCTGTTGAACAATGACTGGCTACATTCAGTCTTCAAGTGTGCCAGAGAGTTGGAGACTTTCTTCAAAGTTGTTTATTACATCCCCAAAGGAACTACTTAGCTGCTCCAGTAGATTCCACCATGGAGCTTCCCATTTCACCAAGGGGAATAACTACATCCAGCTGTCCATCCATTCAGCCAGGCCCAGCCAAGTTAACATATAACCCTAAACACCACACATATCTTAAACTCACTGGTTATTTCTTAAGCTGTCACCATTTTACTGATGAGCTGGTTAAAAAATTCTTCCTTTTTGTTACAGTGTTGTTTTATTTTTATTTCTTGTATTTCCTTTTGACTTTTTCTTAGAATTTTCACACTGCTGCTTACATTGCACATTTTGTGTTGCATAGTGTCCTTTTCTTTTCCATTAGTGCCCTTAACATATTGAACAGAAATTACTTTTCCCATAATTTCCAAATCTACAATATCTGAGTCTGTCTCTGATGCTTGCTTCAGACTGTGTTTTTGCCGTTTAGTATGCCTCACAATTTTTTGTTGAAAACTGGATATGATGCATCAAATGAAATGAACTGAAGCAGATAGACTGTGATAGTTGAAGATCTGTCAACTTGGCTGGACTTCACTTGTGAGTGTTGTTTCTCATGATGGATCACATGACTATGTCCTAAGCGGCCGGTCAGTCTAGGGGGAGTTTCCCCAGGGGTGTGGCCTACCTGTAATACTATCCGAGGAACAAACTGGAAAAA
>NW_006921922.1:1713030-1717393 GCF_000298275.1 Orycteropus afer afer
TATATGTGAACTGCTGTATGAAAAGTGAATTTACTCTGTAAATCTTCACCCAAATCCTAATAAAAAAAAAAAAAAAAGTTAGGATGAGTTTATGCTTTGCTCTAGCTGTGGTGTAAGTGGTTAAAACTTCTAGTGTCTTTGTTTTTGTCTCTCTATTGTCTTTGGTTTCTCTAGAGACTTCTTCTTTAATAGGGTCTGATGCTTGAAGTTTTTTGGTTGTAAATCTTGTTAATATACATGAGAACAAGTGATGTATTGGTAAAAGATAGTGGGAAGGAAAGCATTCTAGGATCTTGTAATTATTAGGTCATAGCCTTTTTTTGCGCTTGTGTTCTGGGCCTGTGACCCAGAAGTCACAAGTGCTTCTCAGCTTCCCCTGTATGTGAGACAGGAAGGTTAGATGAGACTGAAATCAGTATTTCTCTTCCATGATATTGGAAGCTCAGAAATTGGGTTCCTCTTAGATTGGCCTTCTCAGAGTCTTTAATTCTCAGGTGAGTCCACACTGCACATTGAACAATGTCAGTTACTGTTGGAAAATTCTTTCTGGTACTGGCTCTATCTGTGGGCTTCTTCCGCTGGACTTCTAGTAAGCTGTGATTCTTTGTATGTGCCTTCTTCGCCCATCTTTCCTGTGACCTCAATTTCATGTTGTATTTAGGAAAACTTGTTGTTGTTGTCTCTGACTCATAGTGACCTTAAGTACAACAGAATGAAGCACTGCCCAGTTCTGTGTCAGCCTCATGATCCTTGCTAAGCCTGAGCCCATTGTTGCAGAGTGGTAAGTGGTAGATTTAAGATTTAAGAAAAGTGGTAGATTTTAAGTTTGTTCAACTTTTTATTTATTTATTTATTTATATGAGGATGGCCATGATGACTTCCAAGCCCTTTATATGTTGGACTGGTACCCAGAAGTCTGATTTTTCTTTAATGATAAGATTTTTCATGCAATACATAAAATACTTTCAATTCTATTGTTGTTGTTGTTATGTGCTGTCGAGTCGGCCCCAACTCATAGCGACCCCTCCTTGGGTTTCTGAGGCAGTATCACTACGGAAGTAGGATTGCCCAACCTTCCTTCCGAGGAGTGGCTGGTGGGTTTGAACCGCCAGCCTTCTGGTTAGCAGTCAAGTGCTTTAGCCACTATGCTACCAGAGCTCCTGACTTTCAATTCTAGCATAGGTTTACTACAAATACAGATATCAGGACACAAACTCACTCATATTTATGTCATCACTGGTTTCACTAAAGCTCAGAATTTTTCAATCAAAGAGAAGACCTCTGTTGACAATTCAGTCTTAAATTATTTTCCATCCGTAAGTGCTCTATTAAAATAATACAACTGATACAATCTACAACACATCACAGTGTTGAATTTAAACCGATTTGACTGTATAATACATACATTACTATCAAAGAAAATATTCCAGAATGGATAGCCTGATATAATACAATACTCTGTTAAATATAAGTAACAACAAAAACAACTTAGCCACCATTGTCTTGGCATGAAACTATCAAATTCTGAAGATATAATCTGATCATCTTCTGTGATGTCAGATGAGTATCTGATTTCCACTAAATATAGCATATAATAATCACAGTCCAAAGTGGCACATACTGTCAATACCTAGGCAATCTTTACTTGTTAATTAGTTCAATATTAGAACTATTAATGGTTGAAAGTACTCTCTTTCTTTCAGTGAATGGTGTCATTCTCTTCACTTTGCCTTTTAATCAACAAGCTTAATTCTAGCATCCAAATCAAATACCAGAAATGAATTAGGTCTAGAATTTTTCTACCTTTTTTTCTTTCTATCACCAATCAATTTAATAAATGGTGTATAAATTTGGTCTTGTCAAATTACTTAAAGCTTAGGGGAAATAATAAAAGAATCAGTGGATTCTGATCAAATAAGATTTTAGCAATAAAGAAAATAGTTAAAAATGATATTGAAATAGAGAACGTCATGTCCCTCACTATGTCACTGAAGATTAAGCACATCAGAAACAATATTAGCCAGAGAAAACACCATAGAAATTATCTTTTTTTGTAACAAATGTTATCTTGCCTTTCATTAGTGTCTACATTAGCCTTAGTTTCTAAAGATACATATTTATCTAAATGTTACATTGTAATACCACTGTTATCTTTGAACCTACAACCAGAATGCTCCTTAAAAGCAAGTATGGTGATATTGCCTCACATACTTTGGACATGTTATCAGGAAGAACCAGTCCCTGGAGAAGGACATCATGCTTAATAAATAAGAGGGTCAGTGAACAAGAAGGTCCTCAATGAGATGGATTGACATAGTGGTTGCAAAAGTGGGGTACAACATAGCAATGATTGTGAGGACAGAACAGAATCGGGCAGTGGTCCTTTTTGTTGTACATAGAGTCGTTGTTAGAACTGTCAACAGCACTTAACATATTTGAAAGAGTTTATCTGCAGGTTAGAAAGGTGAAGATGTTACTACAGTAATAATTTAAATCCCAGACATCTTTACGTTGTAAAACAAATCTGTGATACCAATTATTATAGAACATACCCAACTTATATTTTAAATAGTAGAGACCATGTTCACTTGTCACTCTGTGAAGAGGCCTAACAGAAGCATATATTTTAACTCTACAAGATAAATTCCGAAGAATTCCTGTTGGCATTTCTATATTTCTAAAATTAAAAAAAAAAAAAATCTGTAATGGGAGTGCCCTTTATTTCTTTTGACATCTCAAAAGCTATTAAATTCCATATTTTGTCCACTATGTTCAGCATATAAAATTGATGAGTGGAAAATAACTGCTCTAAATCAGGAATAAGGATTACTACTTGGGAAAATCATGTTAGATACATAGATAGAAGGAGAAAAAGGCAAAGAGAACTCTCTAGACATTTCTGAAAATAAATATTGAATAGACAGCATGTAAATTTTAAGCTAAATCCATAGAAAGTGTCTGATGATGCTATTTTCTTTTCCTAGAGGTTTGTGGTTAAAAATATTCATTTAACATAAGTCCAACTGTCAAATGCCAAATACAGAGAGTGACATTGTTTCCAGATGTAGTTGTTAGCAGTTCATGTCTGGAGTAATTAAGTGCAGTCAGTTCTGAAAAGACTAGTAATTGAAGCAACATAGAACAGAATTTATTGCCAAACAATTCCAGACACTAAGAATAAAGTAGAATTAAAGTATTTCAAGCATCGGACTCTATGTTCTTGGAAATTGCTTTTATGTTTTAAAATCAGAACATCTGCTTGTTTTAATACACAAACACTCACATACACACACACTAAATACATGGTTGTTGTTGTTATGTGCTGTCGAGTCGGCCCCGACACATAGGACCCCTCCTTGGGTTGCCGAGGCAGTTTCACTACGAAAGTAGATTGCCAACATTCCTTCTGAGGAGTGGCTGGTCGGTTTGAACTTGAAATGAGAGAAGTTTCTAGGAATATATCATTGCCTTCAGGGTATAGGATCAATTCCATGGTAGTCAGTTTTGTTAGATTTTCAGCTTTTTCATTATTTCAGTGTTACTTTGTTTTGTTTTGTTGTACATGTATGTGAGGTTATTTAGTGTTGTAATTGCAAAATCAATAAAAACTCTGTATATGTCCACTTTACTGACCCTTACTCAGTATAAAAAATAAACAGTTTGACTCCAAACATGAACTTCAACTCTTAGCTCTCTGTTTTGAAGTTTCAAAATAGTTTATATCCATTAATAAACTGAACGATTAGAAATAGGAATTCAATACATTAAAACGTCAGAAGATTAAGTTCACAGTGAGGCAATAGCTGAACAGCCAAGTCCAGAGGCGCTTCATCGTCAGAGTCTCAAGATTATTTAGGTGAGTTAATCTACTAACAGGGTGGCCAATAAGATTTGTGTTCTTGGAGGTTGATTTATAGATTGAATTCATTGTGTCTTGCAAACTGAAAGTAATATCTACTTTGAAACAAAATTTCAAAAAGGCCACATTTTAACCACCAGAAAACTGTACAAGAGATCTCAAATGTATTATTCTTTGGGGGATAGATGATACAGCCTTTGGAAAGATATACTTTCAGACATTCTTACTGGATTGTCTTAAATGATGAAAATAGATTTTTCTATTCTTTATAACTATCATTTCTCACCGTGACATATATTTAAACACAACTAAGCACAATAGAAAAATAATTCATCATATGGAAGTTTTTTATTCTGTTTTATTATGCTCTTTATCACTACTACATTTTTTTTTCAGAATTAAATACTAAAATCAATGAGCTTCTAGGAAATCTAGTTTATCCAAGTTCAAGGTATCATTGCTTTTAATTCTTTAATTCCAACCAGAGTGACATTTATATATATA
>NW_006921922.1:1717493-1731048 GCF_000298275.1 Orycteropus afer afer
ATATATATATATTATATTCATCTTCAAACTACTTGGAAAAGGTTAAAGTTTAATTTTCCTTGTATCCTTGGATAAGGGGATATTCAAGATGTTTTATGTACCAAACATAGTGAATTGCTTGAAATAAATAAGTTTGTATTTTAGTATTTGAATATTGTGCCCTTTATAGGAAATGCAAAGCAAATCTATTCTTTCTTTTCAACAGAGCTGGCTCTGACCCCATGTGTACAGGGTGGAATTGCACTCCCTAGGGTTCTCAAACCTGTGATATTTGAGATCACCAGTCCTTTCTTCCAAGGTACTTCTGGGTGAGTTCTAATTGCCAATTTTTCAGTTAGTGCTTTACCAATTGCACTATCTGTAGACAACTCTTAACATTCTAGCCAATTTCCTATATATTATATAAAATGTATATGTTATGCAAAATGTATGCAAATGGGATAACAAACAGTTATTAGGGCCCACATATCAACCTAAGAAATTAAATTACTTATTTACCAGAGACTTGTTTTTAAAAGAGGAGCTCTGGTGGCGTAGTGCCTAAGGTATTTGACTGCTAACGAGAAAACTGGCAGAACAAACCCACCAGGCACTCCACGGAAGGAGGGTTGGGCAATCTACTTCCACAGTGATACCACCTTGGAAACCCAAGGAAGTGTCACTATGAGTTGGATCCAACTCAAGAAGTTAACATTATTTTTTGGCAAAAGTATATATAACAAATATAATTTGCCTTTTTTTTTTTCCCCCTAGGGTTCTTTCTCTATTAACATACATGTTTTTTCTAGCACATTCATTTTGTATTTTGCCTTCAGTGATGCGCACATGATCTAAGGCCCAGTGAATAGGAGGACCCTTACTTTCCCATTGAAGGTTGTTGGTTCAAAGTGGGCATATAGCTAATGCAGACCAACCAAAATTTTCCTTGGCATAGTTTACCTGATGGTATTAAATGAAATGTTTTCTTTCTCCAGGGGTTATCAAGCTGGTAGAATGTAAGTCTCAGAAGGTCAGAGGATTTCTGTCCTAACATGGCATCAAGACTACCAACAGATGATGAGAAAAACAGAACCCTGATAATATTGGTTGAGCCCCTGGAATCAGGCACACCAGAATCAAATTGATCCATGTCTTTTCTTGTTATGTGAAACAATACATGTTTAATTTTTTGTTGCTAATTTGATTTTCTTAAAAAATTAGAATTTAAGGAATTGTTAATTATACTATGGTGAGAATATGTGAGGTCTAAGCCCTGGAGCTACAGTTTAATTTAGCGATCCAAAATTCCTTTTTACTACTACATTGCTATTTTCTAGCTCCACTAGAGATTCCTCAATGTTTTTGTGTTTATTCATTTGCTTAGGGGTTGTCTTAGTCTGGGTTTTCTACAGGAGCAAAAGTAGTGAAATGTATAGAGATATATAGAGAGGGAAATTTACTTTGAGGAAATGGCTCAGACAATTGTTGGGGCTGCCAAGTCCCAAATCCATAGATGAGGCAACTGGTTGAAGACTTCTGCTTCCTCATGTGCTTGCAGAATCTGAAAACCCAAGAATCTTCAGGTCAGGAGATAGGTTAGAAGTCCCTACTGGCTCAGAGTGTTGTGGGGTTGATGAATCCAAAATTTTCAGGTCAGGTGGCAGGCCAGAAACTTTGCAGACTTAGATCTGAAGGACAATAAGTTAGGTCACAAGAAAAGTGTAAAGTCAAGAAAAAAAAGTGTTAAATTTCACCTAAATCACAATAAAAATTTAAAAAAAAGAAAAAAGAAGCACATATATTGTGCTCATCTTTATACACTGAATGGATTTGAAAGGAAATTCCCCTTTTAATGGATTAGTTGCATACATCAGATCAGAAAATGGAAGGTGTTATTAGGTACCATTAAGTCGTCTCTAATTCACAGAGACCCTATGCACAGCAGAACAAAATACTGCCTGGTCCCATGCCAGCTCCACAATTCTTGCTATACTTGAGGCCACCACCCCAGCCACTGTGTCAATCCATCTCATTGAGGACCTTGCCCTTTTTCATTGACCCTCTACCTTACCATGAATGACATCCTTCTCCAGGGAAGGTCCCTTCTAATAACATGATGAAATCAAGTGAGATGAATACTGGCCATTCTCACTTCCAAGGAACATTCTGGTTGCACTTCCTCCAGGACAGATTTCTTAGTTCTTTCAGCAGTCCGTGGTACTTTCAGCTTTCTCAGCCAGCAACACAACTCAAAAGCATGAATTCTTCAGTCTTGCTTATTCATTGCCCAGCTCTTACATACATATGAGGTGATTGAAAACATCATGGCTTGTGTCAGGAGCACTGATGTCCTGACTGCTGCTTCCATTGGCATTTATTGTAGAACAAAGCAATGTGAAGTCTTTGACAACCTCAATCTTTTCTCATTTATTGTGATGCTGCTTATAGGTCCAGTTGTGAGGATTTTTGTTTTCTTTATACTGAGATGTAATCCATAGTACAGACTGTATTCTTTAATCTTCACCAGGAAGTACTTCAAGTCATCCTCACTTACAGCAACCAAAGTTGTGTCATCAGCCTATTGCATGTTAATGATTCTTCCTCCAATCTTGATGCCATGTTCTTCTTCATATAGTCCAGTTTCTCAGATTATTTGTTCAGCATATAGATTGAATAAGTATGGTGAAAGGATACAACTCTGATGAACTCCCTTCTTGGTTTTAAACCATGTGGTGTCCCCTTGTTCTTTTCAACCTCCTGGTCTATGAATAGGTTCCTCATGAGTACAGTTAAGTGTTCTGGAATTCCTATTCTTTTCAGTTATATTCACAGTTTGTTATGATCCACAAAATCAAATGCTTTTGCATAGTCAATAAAACACAAGTAAACATATCTCTGTTATTCTTTGCTTTAAGCCAAGATCCACCTGACATCAGCAATGATATCCCTTGTTCCATGTCCTCTTCTGAATCCAGCTTGCACCTCTCGAAGATCTTATATATACTAGCTTTTTCTGCTCGAGATGTTCTTTGAAATTCTTTGTTCAGCTCTTTTATCTTGTCAATTTTTTCCATTTGCTTTAGCTACTCACTGCTCAAGGTCAAGTTTCAGAGTCTCTTCTGACATCCATTTTGGGCTTTTCTTCCTTTTCCATCTTTTTAATGATCTTTTACTCTCTTCATGGATGGTGCTCTTGATGTCATCCTACAATTCTTCTGGTTTTTGGTCATTAGTGTTCAATGCATCAAATATATTCTTTAAATGATCTCTAAATTCAGGAGGGCTATAACAAGGTCATATTTTGGCTCTCATGGAGTTGTTTTAAATGTCTTCCAGTTGAACTTGCATATGAGCAGTTGATCTGTTCCACAATCAGCTCCTGGCCTGGTTTTGGCTGAAGATATTGAGATTTTCTATCACCTCTTGCCATGGATGTAGTCAATCTGATTCCTGCATACTCTCTCTGATGAAGTCCACATGTACAACCCTCATGTGTGTTGTTGAAAAAGATATTTGCAATGAATAAGTCGTTAGTCTTACAAAATTCTATGGTGCAGTCTCCAGTGTTATTTTTGTCACCAAGGCTAAATTTTCCAAGTACAGGTGATTCTTCTTTTTTCCCCCTTTTTCATTCCAATCACCAGTGATAATTAATACATCTTGATTGCATATTCAGTCTATTTTAGACTGCAGAATTTGTAAACATCCTTAATTTCCTCATCTTTGCCTTTGGTGGTTGGTGCATAAATTTGAAAAATAATAGTATTAACTGGTCTCCCTTGTAGGTATATGGATATTATCCTATCATTGACAGCATTGTACTTCAGGACAAAACTTGAAATATCCTTTGCGATGATGAATGCCACGCCATTCCGCTTCAAATTTTCATTCCTGGCATAGTAGATCATATGGTTGTCTGATTCAAAATGGCCAAAACCAGTCGGTTTCAGCTCACTAATGCCTAAGATATTAATCTTTATACGGTCCATTTCATTTTTGCAACTTTCAGTTTTCCTAGATTCATACTTCATACATTCCATGCTCCTATTATTAATGGATGTTTGCAACTATTTCTCCTCAATTTGAGTCATGCCTTGACATCAAATGGAGGCCCCAAAAGCTTTACTTTATCCATATCATTAAGGTTGGTTCTACTCTTATGTACAGCTCTTTCTCAGTCCTATTTTGAGTGCCTTCTGATCTAAGAGGCTCGTCTTCCTGTGTTTTATTGGCCAATGTTTCCATGCTATTCATAAAGTTCCTCAGTGTATATGGTAATAGGGTAATGTATATAGGGTCTGTCAAGTGACAGTGATAGCCTAGCAAGGTTGCCAAATAACATTAATGATAACTGGGGTGAATGCAGTATACATCTCATGAGAGAAGGAATTCATTCATGCTATAGTAATCATTAATTGCTTACTGTAAGCAAAGTGATATTCAAAAAGAATCTTCCTCACTGTGATGTATATTTTTGATTATACTTTCATGAACTCCAATATCAAAGTGAGGAAGTAAGGAAGATAGATTAATAAAAAAAAATAATCAAAATTACTACTAATTTTCTAAGTTTTACTATGGAAAGAGAAAAGAATATAATGAGGACAAGAGGAAATATATTGTCTGAAGACATAATTTTGAGCATCAAGTGGAGAAACATGGGCTGAAAATTAACATTTCAAGATCATCAGTATGAAGATTCTGTTTGAATCTCAGGATTAGGTGAGATCTCTTTGGAAGAACATGGACAGACAATAAAAGAAAAACACAGAGAATGCAAAAGAGAATCACTAAAGCAAAAGTTAGCTTTTTGCATTTTGGCTAGAACTACTCTATCAAGTCTTTTTCTACCTGAGTTTCTACTTTGAAGATTCAAAATGTCAGTCAAAAGTACAGTGTTTTGATAGAACTTTGATTATATTCAATGTTATTTTTTTAATACCCTTTAATATTTACCCTATTAAAAGAGAAGGTATTTCCTATTTATCTTATTAGTTTATTTATTTTTGAGTTTCTATGAAGTGTCAGTTCCACATGAATAAGGGAATAGTCATAACTGGTCTAAGAATTCCCAGTCAATGTGTGGGAGACAAAGAACTAAAATAAGATCTCTGGCACTTTATTCTAAAGTATACATCACATAGATCCTAAACATTGTGTCCAACACTCATCTGTCAGTTTTCTGTGCTGTGGTGACTTTTGTATTGCTGTGAGGCTGGAGACTATGCCACTCATATTTCAAATACAAGCAGGGTCATCCATAGTGAACAGGTACCAGCATAGTTTCCAGTGTAAGACATATTTGGAAGAAGAAAGGTGCCATCCACTTCTCAAAGAACTGACCACTGAAAACCTTTTGAATAGCAGTGAAACAATGTTTTATGTATTACTAGAAAACTTTATGAATACCCCTAAAACACTGCCTAATATAGTACTAGAAGATGAGCTCTTCAGTTAGGAAGGCACTTAAAATATGACTGAATAAGAGCTGCCACCTCAGAATAGAGCTGACATTAATGATGTGGTTGGAATAAAGCTTTCAGGACCTCCATTTGCTGATGTGGCCCAACTCAAAATTTTAAAAAACAGTTACAAACATCCATTAAAATCTGAACATGGAATGCATAAAGTATGATTCTATGAAAATTGGAAGTTGTCAAAAATAAAATGGAACACATAAAGATTGACATCCTAGGCATTAGAGAGCAGAAATGAACTGATTTTGTCCATTTAGAATCAATCATATAATCTACCATGCTGAGGATGACAAATTGAAGAGGAATGGTATGGTATTTATCATAACTAAGAGTGTTGCAAGATCTATCCTGAAGTACAATGTTGAGAGTGATTGGATAATATCCATACACCTACAAAAAAAAATGACCAGTTAATACTACTATTATGCAAAACTTACACACCAACCACCAAAACCAAAGATGAGGAAATTGAAAAGTTTTACCAACTTGGCTGTCTGAAACTGATGAAAGATGCAATCAATATGTGCTAATTATCCATGTTGATTGGACTGCAAAAGTTGGAAAAGAAGAATCACTGGTAGTTTGAAAATATGACCGTGGTGATAGAAATAATGCTGGAGATCTCATTATAGAATTTTATAAGACCAACAACTTATTAATTGCAAATACTTTTTCAACACAAATGGCAGCTATACAACTGGATTTCACCAGATGGAGTGCACAGGAATCAGGCCAATTACATCTGTGGAAAGAGACAATGGAGAAGCTCAATATCTTCAGCCAAAACAAGGCCAGGAACTGACCGTGGAACACACCATCAACTGCTCATATGCACGTTCAACTTGAAGTTGAAAGCAATTAAAACAATCTGAGAGAGAACAAAATATGACCTTGATTATACCCCTCTGGAATTGAGATACCATCTAAAGAATAGACTTGATGCATTGAACACCAGTGACCAAAACCCAAAAGAATTGTGGGATGATATAAAAAATATTACCCATGAAGAAAGCAAAAGGTTATTAAAAATGATAGGAAAGGAAGAAAAGACCAAAATGGATGTCAGAGAGACAGAAACTTGCTCTTGAACTGAGAGTGGCTAAAGCAATGGAAGAAATGACAAGATAAAAGAGCTGAACAGAAGGTTTCAAAGAGCAGCTCTAGAAGACAAAAACTATTATTATGATACATTCAAAGACTTGGAATTAGAAAAACAGAAGGGAAGAACATGTTCAGCATTTCTCAAGCTGAAACAATTGAGGAAAAAATTATGCTTCAAATTGCAATATTGAAAGATTCCATGGGCAATATGATGAATGATGCAGGAAACATCAAAAGAAGATGGATGGAATTCACAGAGTCACTATACCAATAAGAATTCATAGATGATCATCCATTTCAGGAGGCAGCATATAATGAAGAACCAACGGTACTGAAGGAAGAAGTTGAAGGTGCACTGAAGGTATTCTTGAAAAACAAGGCTCTTAGAATTGAGAGAATACCCATTGAGATGTTTCAACAAATGAATGTTGCACTGGAAACACTCACTCAGATATGCCAAGAGATTTAGAAGATAGTTGCCTGGCCAATGACTAGAAGAGATCCATATTTGTACCCATTCCAAAGAAAGATGATCCCACAGAATGTGGAAATTATCAAATGACATCATTGACATCACACACAAGTAAAATCTTACTGAAGATAATTCAAGAACAGTTGCAGTAGTGTATTGACTGAGAAATTCCAGAAATGCAAGGAGGATTCAGTAAAGGATGTGGAGCAAGGGATATCATAGCTGATGTCAAATGGATCTAGGCTCAAAGCAAAGAATACCAGAAAGATGTTTACTTGTGTTTATTGACTATGTAAAGGCATTCGATTGTGTGAATCATAACAAATTGTGGATAACATTGAGAAGAATGGGAATTCTAGTCCACTTGATTGTGTTCATCAGGAACCTGTATAGAGACCAGGATGCTGTCATTCAAACAGAACAAGGTGATACCTCACATTTTAAAATCAAGAAGGGAGTGTGTCAGCGTTGTGTGTTTTCACCATACTTATTCAATCTGTATGCTGAGCAAATAATCCAAGAAGCTGGATTATATGAAGAAGAACATGGCATCAGGATTGGAGGAAGGCTCATTAAAAACCTGAGATATGCAGATGCCACAACTTTGCTTGCTGAAAGTAAGGATGACTTGGAGTACTTACTGATGAAGATTAAAAACTACAGTCTGCCGTATAGTTTGCACCTCAATATAAAGAAAACAAAAATTCTCATAAAAGGACTAATAAGGAGCATCACGATAGATGGAGAAAAGATTGAAGTTGTCACAGAGTTCATATTACTTGCCTCTACAATCAACACCAAAGGAAGCAGCAGTCAAGATAGCAGATGACGTATTGCACTGGGCAAATCTGTTGCAAAACACTTCTTTCAAGTGCTGAAGAGCAGAGATATTTCCTTGAAGACTAAAATGCACTTAACTCAAACCATGGTAGTTTAAATTGCCTCATATGCATGTGACAGCTGGACAGTGATTAAGGGAGACAGAAGAAGAGTTTATACTTTTGAGTTGTGGTGTTGGTGAATAATAATGATAGTACCGTGGACTGCTAAAAGAACTAACAAATCTGTCGTGGAAGAAGGTGCAGCTGGAATGCTCCTTGGACATGAGAATGACCAGACTTCATCTCATCTACATTGGTCATGTCACCAGAAGGGACCATTCCCCGTAGAAGGATGTCATGCTTGGTAAAATGAAGGGTCAACGAAAGAGGGGAAGGTTCTCAACGAGATGGATTGACATGGTGGCTGCAGTGATGGGCTCAGATATAGTAGAGACCGTGAGGCTGGCAAAGGACCAGGCTGTGTTTCGTCTGTTGTATATAAGGTCACTATGAGTCAGAGACAACTTGATGGCATATAAAGACAGTATTGTATTTCAGGATCCTTTTTTGTTTTTAAATATATTTTATTGAAATATAATTTAGGTACAGTGAAATACACAAAACTAAAGTGACATGGGTCAATGCTTTTTTTTTTTTTTTTTTTTTTTGCAGTGTTCTCTCCCCTCTCCTCCCATCTCTGGTAACCACCAAAGAAAGTTTCCTTCCATATATAAACCTTTCCTTGACTTATTAAAAAAATGAACTAATACAGTATTTGTCCTTCTGTGATTGAATTATTTCACTCAGCATAATGACCTCCAAGTTCATCCATGTTATGAGGTGTCTTGCATATTCTACATTATTCTTTAGGGTTGCATAGTATTACATTGTGCGTATGTATCATAGTTTGGTTATCCATTCATCTGTTGATGAGCACCTAGATTGTTTCCACCTTTTCGCTATTGTAAATAGTGCTGCAATGAACATAGGTTTGTATATATCTGTTCTTGTCCTGGCTCTTACTACTTTAGGATATACCTAGTAATGGTATTGCTGGGTCAAATGGCATTTCTAATTCCAGTTTTTAAAAAAGTGCCATACTGCTTTCCACAATGGCTGTATCATTTGACAGTCCCACCAGCAGTGTATGAGAATCCCAATCTCTCCACACCCTTACCAGCATTTGTTATTTTCTCTCTTGTTGACCTTGCCATTAGAGCTGGAGTGAGATGGTGTCTCACTGTTGTTTACATTTGCATCTCTCTGATGGCTGATGATTGTGAACTTTTCTTCATGTGTTTGTTGGCCACCTGAATATCCTCTTTGGTAAAGCATCTATTCATATCTTCTTATTTTTTTAATTAGATTGTAAATCTTTTTGTTGTTGAGGTACTGGAGTTTTCTATAAATTTTAGAGGTAATTCCCTTGTCAGGTATGTCATTGCCAATTTCCCAATCCGTAGGTTCTCTTTTTAGTCTTTTGGAGAAGTCTTTGGAAGCACATAAAAATTTAAGTTTTAGAAGGTCCCACTTCCTTCATTGCTATTGTTTTAGTATTTGCTAAATATTTTTGCTTATCCTCTTTTCTATTTTGATGTGGTTTATCATTTTTCTTTGAGGTCCCCCTGTGATTTATAATTTTCTTCCCATGTTTAAAAGAGCCTGTGCTATCTTTCAGTTGTCTTGACTTCCTTACCATTTAGAAGTTCTGTAATTACAGAATTTTTTTTCCCTCTTTTTGGTTTGTAGTTCTCCTCCTTTATCAATTGGTGTCTCTGGTTCCCTGTTCACAATCTTGTAGGGTTACGTACTTTGGACACTTCCATAACTGGGTTGGTTTCTGGGTTATGTCAACATGTGTGTCAATGGTCAGTTGTCATTTGTTGTTGTTGATTCTCTTTCCAAAGGACTCCCTTTAGCATCTCTTGTAAGGTTGGTCTGGTTTTAACAAATTCCCTTAATTTCTGGTTATCTGGAAATGCCCTAATTACCATCATTTTGAGGGACAATTTTGCTGGGTATATAATTCTTGGTTAGATTTTTTTTTTTCAAGGTTTTATATATACTATCTAATTGTGTTGTTTTCTGCATGGTTTCTGCCAATAAATCCAAACTTAGTCTCATTGGCTGCTCCTTGTAGGTAACTTTTGGTTTTTCCCATGGTGCTTTTAGGATTCTTTCTTTGACTTCAGTTTTGGTGAGTTTGATGATGATGTGTCTTTGTGATTTTCTTTTGGGGTCCATCCAGTTGGGTTTATTGGACTTCTTGACTAGATACACTATCCTCTTTCATCATACCAGGGAAATTCTCTTCCAACAAATCATGGACAATTTTCTCTGTGGTTTTATTTGTCTCTTCCCTTTCGGGAATTACAATTGTATGTAGGTTATTCCTTTTGATGGTATCCCACATTTTCTTCATTTTGTTTTGATCTTTTTTCTGATTTGTCTCTTTCCAAAGAAGTGTTCAGTATTTGCCTTCAATCTCACTGATTCTGTCTCCCATTGATTAAATTCTACTCCTTTGCCTTTCAATGTGTTATCTATTTCTGAAAATTTAGTATTAATATTCTGGATTTCTATCTGCAGATTTTATATCATTTCTAATTTTTCATTTATTTTGTCATTTTTTTCTTATATTGTCTTTTGAATTTGTTCTAGGGTTTTGTCTTTGTTTTCCTCCATTTTGTCAGTGTTTTCTTTGATTTGTCTTTCAGTCTATTGAAAGTACCTAAATATAATTCTTTTAAATTCCTTATCAGGGAGTACCAACACTGCTTCTTCCTCATGAATGTTCTGGGTCTGTAATTTGGTCCCTTTTTATCTCTTGCTTTTATTTAGCTTCTTTGTTTGGACTGTGATGCTCTGTTGTCTCCACAACATTGTGGCTTTTTGTTTTTATATTTAATTAGTGGTTGAATGTTGGTGTGTCTTGCTCAAGATTTTCTTTTTTCTTTCTTTTGTTTGGATGTTATCAACATAAGCAGGGTACTGTGCTCCTCTATTCACTAGTTGGCAGCACTTATACACTCACCACCTATCTCCTTTCCCATTGTCAGCCTCCCGTATACCCTTGCTGTCATTGGCAAATGGAGCCTATTCTTAGGTCCCTGAAATCAGAATGAAAATGTTGTCACTTTAAATATCCAAAATGTCCACCACTTGTAAACATTCAAAATGGCTGTGCTCCTGGTCACTTTAAATATCCAAAATGACTCCTGCTTGTAAACAATCAAAATGGCTGTACCCTCCAGACAACTACAAGTCCATAGCTCAGATTGTCTCCCTCCTTGCTATTCCCATCTTAGTCATAGGCCACAAGCATAGTCTTCCCTGCAGTCCTTCATGACTAGGACTGATCGTTTGGTCAATTCTCACGTCCCAACAGCACTTGGAAATATTCAGGCTGTTGGTGCTGTCAGAGTAGCTGACAGTCTACAGCTTCATCCATCTCTGAACTCACTGTTTTCATCCAGGTTTTTCCACTAGTTTGTGTCTAATGTACTTCTGTCTAGTCCTTTTTCAAAGCTCAGGGCTCCAGGATTATCTTCTGTATCTCTGTGAATTGGTTTCCCTTTCTTTGTTGAAGAGGGTCTGTGTAGCTTGTCTGCCTATTCCATCATCTTCTCTCCCTTTTCTTCAGGATAGATCTTTAAACTGTTTTTGTGATGATGAATGCCACACCACTCCTCTTTGATGTGTCATTCCTAACATAGTAGATCATATTGCCATCTGATTCAATATGGCCAAAACCAGTCCATTTCAGCTCACTAATGCCTAGAATATCGATCTTTATGTGTTCCATTTCATTTTTGAGAACTTCCAATTTTCCTAGATACATACTTCGTACATTCCATGTTCTGATTATTAATGGATGTTTGCAGCTGTTTCTACTTATTTTGAGTAATGCCACATTAGCCAATGGATGTCCTGAAAGCTTCCCTCTACCCATATCGTTAATATTGTACCTACTCTGAGATGTCAGCTTTTCCCAAGTCATATTTTGATTGCCTTCCAACCTGTAGGCCTCATCTTCTGGGACGATATCAAATGTTTCAGAGCTATTCATAATGTTTTCCAGTAATATATCAGACAATGTTTCACTACTATTCATAGGGTTTTCACTGGCCAATTCTCTGAGAAGTGGATGGCCTCTTCCTTCTTCTGAGTCTGAAACCTCCACTGAAACCTGTCCACCATGGGTAACACTGCTGGCATGTTGTAATACCAGTGGCATATCCTCCAGCCTCACAGCAACACATAAGCCAGCACAGGACAACAAAATGACACACAAGTTCATCTCCCTTAGTTGTTCCTAACTGCTCTGCTAAGTTCCCCACCTGTCCAGGGACCCAGCCTTGAGTAAACCTGCCCAGAAACTCCAAGAGCCACACACTCACCTACCTGTCCCAGGGCCCAGCCTCAAAAGATAACTAAAGATTACAGCCCTCGAGACCCTATGGGTCACTTCTACTTTATCTTGTGGAGTTGTTATAAGTCAGAATTGACACAATGACAGTGGGTTTGGCTTTGGTTTGGTATGAATGTATCAGTTTGTTTTTCAGTTTATCTATTGAAAGACATATTGATTGCTTCCCATTTTTATGGGAATTCCTATTTTATGACAATTAAGAATAAAGCTGCTATAAACATTTATGTGCAGGGTTTTTTATGTGTGTCATGGGTTGAACTGTGTCTCTCAAAAATACATGACTTTTTAGGTATGCAAAAAAAAAAAAACAGTGAATGAATGAATTAATAATAACTTTTATTCATAAGAAAGACTTACAGAAAGCTATGTTCCATTTAGTAAGATATTAGGTATAATCACTAATCCACTCTTATTGCAGTCTAAATTCTCAGAAAGTCAAATAATATATTCCAATAAAATATGTGACAATGATTGTATTTTACACAGACATATCTATGTTTTTGTTTTTCATGAGTGAAATTCATTATTGTTTAACTCTCACTACAGATTATTAAAAAACTTCATCACAGTGTACTTTGATAAACATGACAATGAGAATACTAAATTAGATATAATATCAATTCCAGAGCCTGAATCTGATAGATTTGTGGTAGAAAAACTTCTTTGACATGTGCCTTGATTACAGGACAATGTTAAAATAATCTTCCCTGGTGCCACAGTGATTTAATCACTTGGCTGCTAACCATAAGGTCAGTAGTTCAAACCCACAAGATGCTCCATGGGAAAAAGATGTGGCAGTGTGCTTCTTTTAAGATTCACAGCCTTGGAAACCCTATGGGATAGTTCTAAACTGCCCTACAAGGTCACTGTGAATTGGAATTGGCTTGAAGGAAGGGGGTTTGGTTTGAATAAGGCAGGTTAGACAATTCCATGAACACCAATATAAAACCCACAATGCTTTAAAATATTATAGCAAACTGTATATTGTTTTTCTTATGTTCTTTAGATGCTAGACTCATTTTCTGAGTCAATCTTCCTCCTTATATACTTTTAGCAGACATTATTTTTCTCCATGCTATTTGCAAGCTAAATTTCCTTGCTTGTCTTTTAGACTTTTAATTTTTGTTTTGTTTCTGTTAGCATTTTTTGGTTAAGAAAAAAAAAGTTGAATCAAGTATACTCTATTTTTTTTTTTTTTTAATTGTGATTTGGGTGAAGATTTACAGAGCAAATTCACTTTCCATACAGCAGTTCACATATACTTTGTCTCATG
>NW_006921922.1:1731443-1731960 GCF_000298275.1 Orycteropus afer afer
GTTCCACATTGTTCTCCCTCTCTATCCAGGATCTCCTACATCCCTTCCAAGTGGATGACAGTGGTATCCAGGCACCATCTAGTTCTTCTGGTCTCGTAGTTGTATAGGTTGCCGATTGGATGGTGTACCAGTTGTGGGGACTGATTGTTTCCATTAATTTTGGTTTTCTTCTTTCTTCTTTGCTCTCGATGAGGAAAGACCCATCATTGCATCTAGATGGCAGCTTGCTAGCTTTTAAGATCCCAGTTGCTACACACCAAAGTAGGAGGTGGAACAATGTTTTGTATAGTATATTGTGCCAATTGAGCTTGATGTCCCCTGTGACTATGGTCCCAAGCCCTCAGGATCAATTACTTGGTCCCTTTGGGTAGCTGGCTGTGACCAGGCAATGATCACAACCCAGCCCCTTGTCAGCTGTATTATACACCTGGGGATTCTGATCATTCACATAAACTTATAGGACCATTGTCTGCCAACCCTATATATGATCTTGGATACGCTCCCTCTTTCATAGACA
>NW_006921922.1:1733765-1746829 GCF_000298275.1 Orycteropus afer afer
AAAGAATGTTGATGGAATCTGGATTGGGATTGCATTGAATGTATAGATTGCTTTGGGTAGAATTGACATTTTCACAATGTCCAATCTTCCTATCCATGAGCATGGGATGTTCTTCCATTTATGTAGATCTCTTATGGTTTCTTGAAGTAGTTTTTTATAGTTTTCTTTGAATCAAGTGTACTCTATTTTTTAAAAATATTTTGTTGTGATTTGGGTGAAAGTTTACATAGCTTATTCATTTTCCATATAGCAGTTCATAAACTGCATGAGTGGAGGCACCCCGGGGTTAAGGTAGAAGTCAGCCAGACTGGGACCAGAAGAAAGTGGGTGCTTGTGTTCATGGAACACCCCTGAGGCTGACCAGTTAAATAAGCAGGGCACAGACAACCAGGAAATGGGCACAACAGTTTGGAACTACTAACGGAGACAAACTTGCCTGTCAGTTGATTGTACCGTGATGGCTTAAGTGTGGCTATGAGGCTAAACGCTATGTCACCAGTGTTTAAAATGCCAGCAGGATTACCAATGGTAGGTAGGTTTCAGCAGAGCTTCCAGACTAAGACAAGCTCTGAAAAAGGAGGAGGCCATCCACATCTAAAAGAATTGGCCAGTGAAAACCTTATGAATAGCAGTGAAACACTGTCTGATATATTACGGAGAAACTTTATGAATAGCCCTGAAACTTGTGTTATATAGTGCTGGAAAATGAGTGCTTCAGGTCCACAAAATATAAAAAATAAAAATATGACTGGAGAAGAACCGCCTCCTCAGAGGAAACCTGATCTTAATGATGTGGATAGAGCCAAGCTTTCAGGACCCCCCATTTGCTGATGTGGCCCATCTCAAGATGAGAAGAAACAGCTGCAAACACCCATTAATAATTGGAAGTATGAATCTAGGAAAATTGGAAGTTGTCAAAAATGAGATGGAACACATAAAGATTGATATCGTAGACATTGTTGTTGTTGTTGTTATTTGCCGTTGAGTCGGCCCCGACTCATAGCGACCCCTCTTTGGGCTTCCAAGGCAGTATCACTATGGAAGTAGGATTGCCCAACCTTCCTTCCGAGGAGTGGCTGGTGGGTTTGAACCACCAGCCGTCTGGTTAGCAGGCAAGGGCCTTAGCCTCTATGCTACCAGAGCTCCCATCCTAGACATTAGTGAGGTGAAATGGACTGGGTTTGGCCATTTTGAATCAGATGATCATATGACCCACTATGCCAGGAATGATGAATTAAGGAGGAATGGCATGGTGTTCATCATCACAAAGAATGTTTCAAGATCAGTCCTGAAGTACAATGCTGTCAGTGATAAGATAATATGCATATGCCTACAAGGAAGACCGTTACTACTACTACTACTATTATTACTACTACTATTCAAATTTACACACCAACCACCAAAGGCAAAGATGAGGAAACTGAAGATTTTACCAATTTCTGCAGTCTGATATTGACTGAGCATGCAATAAAATGTGTTGATTATCACTGGTGATAAGAATGCAAAAATTGGAAAAAAAAGAAGAATCCCCAGTAGTTGGAAAATATGGCCTTAGTGATAGAAATAATGCTGGAGATCACATGATAGACATTTGTAAGACCAACAACATATTCATCACAAATACTTTTTTGCAACACAAATGGTGGCTATAAAAGTGGACTTTGCTAGGTGGAGTACAAAGGAATCAGATTGACTATATCTGTTGGCAAGAGGTGACAGAGAAGCTCAATATCTTCAACCAAAATAAGGCCAGGAGCTGACTGTGGAACAGACCATCAACTGTTCATATGCAGTTCAAGTTGAAGTTAAAGACAATGAAAAGAAGTCCACCAGAGCCAAAATATGACCTTGATTATATCCTTCTTAAATTTAGAGACTATCTAAAGAATAGATTTGATACATCGAACACCAGTGACTGAAAACCAGAAGAATTGTGGGATGACATCCAGAACATCATCTATGAAGAAAGTAAAAGGTCGTTAAAAAGACAGGAAAGGAAGAATAGACAAAAAAAGGATGTCAGAAGAGACTTTGTAACTTGTGCTTGAATAGAGACTAGCTAAATCAAATGGAAGAATTGAGAAGAGGAAAGAGTTGAACAGAAGATTTCAAACAGCAGCTTGAGAAGACAAAGTCAGTTATTATAATGAAATCTGCCAAGACCTGGAGTTAGAAAACCAAAAGAGAAGAACATGCTCAGCATTTCTCAAGCTGAAAGAACTGAAGAAAAAAATCAAGCTTTGAATTGCAATACTGAAAGTTTACATGGGCAATATGTTGAATGATGCAGGAAACATCAAAAGAAGATGGATGGAATACAGAGTCACAGTATCAAAAAGAAATGGTAGATGATCATACATTTTAGAAGATGTCATATGCTCAAGAACCAACAGTATTGAAGGAAGAAGTCGAAGCTTGACTGAAGGAATTGGTGAAACACAAAGCTCTGGGAATTGAGAGAATACCCACTGAGATGTTTCAACAAATGGATGTTGTGCTGGAGGCACACACTCTGCTATGCCAAGAGATTTGGAAGACAGCTACCTGGCCAACTGATCGCATGAAATCCATATTTGTACCCATTCCAAAGAAAGTTGATCACACAGAATGTGGAAATTATCAAACAATATCATTGATATCACACACAAGTAAAATATTACTGAAGATAATTCAAGAATGGTTGCAGCAATATATTGATTGAGAACTTCCAGAAATGCAAGCAGGATTCAGAAGGGAAGTAGCATGAGAGATATCATAGCCAATGTCAGATGGATCTTGACTCCAAGCAAAGAACACCAGAAAGATGTTTACTTATATTTTATTGACTATGCAAAGGCATTAGATTGTGTGGATCATAACAAATTGTGAGTAATATTGAGAAGGATGGGAATTCCAGAACACTTGATTGTACTCGTGAAGAAACTGTACATAGACTAGAAGGCTGTTGTTTGAACAGAACAAGAGGAAACTGCATGGTTTAAAATCAGGAAGGGAGTGTGTCAGGGTTGTATCCTTTCACCATACTGCAATCTGTATGCTGAGCAAATAATCCAAGAAGCTGGATTATATGAAGAAGAACGTGGCATCAGGGTTTGAGGAAGGCTCACTAACAACCTGAGATATGCAAATGACACAACTTTGCTTACTGAAAGTATGTGAGAGATGGATCATGAATAAGGAAGATGGAAGAAGAGTTGATCCTTTTGAATTGTGTTGGTGAAAAATGCTCAAAGTACCATGGACTGCTGCAAGAACTAACAGATCTCTCCTGAAGGAAGTGCAGGTGGAGTGCTCTTTGGAAGTGGGAATGACCAGACTTGATCTCACCTACTTTAGTCACGTTGTCAGAAGGGACCATTCTCTTTAGAAGATGTCATGGTTAGTAAAATGGAGGGTCAGCAAAAAAGCAGAAGGCTTTAAGGTGGACTTAATAAGGTGGATTGACACTGTAGCTGCAGTGATGGGCTCAGACATAATAGAGATTGTGAGGCTGGCACAGGACTGGGAGGTTCTTTGTTCTGTTGTACATAAGGTCACTATGAGTTGGAGACAACTTGACAGCACATAACAACAAATAATTTCATATATATTTCTCTCGTAATATTGACTGCAATTCCCCACAATATAACAGCTCTCTTCCCACTTCCTTCCTCTAGTTACCTCTTCCCTGTGTCCTTCCCTCCCATGAACTCCTGCCCCACTATCTGTCTCCCTGTGTATACACTGCCCTTCTGTTCTCCCATGACTGATCCCTCCAAGTTGTGTATCTACTTCATGTAAATATTCAGCCCATATGCCTGTGTACTATTTGGCAGGAAGCTACAGTAGTGAGTTCAGTTCCCAAGCTGAAAGGTAGCTATGGGCCATTGTCTCAGGGGTCTCATCATGCTCTGTCAGACCAGCAAACCTGCTCCTTTTTATAGTTTTTAGTTTTGTTCCACATTGCTATTCCACTCTATCCAGGATCTCCTATACCAATCCCCCTCCAAGTAGTTGACAGTGGTAGCCAGTCACCATCAAGTTCTTCTGGTCTCATGGTCATATAGGCTGAGGATCGCATAGTCTACCAGTCCCTTGGACTAATTGTTTCCATGATTCTTTGGTTTTCTTCATTTTCCTTTGTTCTGGATGAGGAGAGACCTATCATTGCATCTAGATGCCTGTTTTAAAGCTTTTGAGATCTCAATTGCTACTCACCAAAGTAGGACGTAGAACAATGTTTTTCTGTAGTGTGTTATGCCAACTGCACTGTCTCCTGTGACCATGATCATAATTCCATAGTTTCAACTACTTGCTTCCTCTGGGTTGCTGGCTGTGGCAAGTATACTTGATTTTTTGTCATGAAATTCCTTAAATACCTTGATTACAAGTAAATTAATATCTAGAATAAAATTAGAATACATTTTAAGTCTATAACTATAGGAGTAAGGCACATAATTAAGCATTTATTATATATGGTATATATAAAGAAATAGGAGCTCTAGTAGCATAGTGCCTAACCAGAAGTTTGGCTGTTCAAACCCACCAGCCACTCCTCGGAAAGAAGTGTGGGCAATCTATTTCCATAGTGATACTGCCTCAGAAACCCAAGGAGGGGTCGCTATGAGTTGGATTTGACTTGATGGCACATATCAATAACAAGAAATAATCTGTTGTTATCAAATTTTCTCTGACTCATGGTGACCCCATTTGTGTCAGAGAATTGTTGTGACTCATATGGTTTTCAAAGGCTGATTTTTAAGAAGATGATCATTACGTCTCTCTTCTGAGATGTCTCTAGGTGGACTTAAGCTCCAATCTTTTAATTGACAACTGAACAGTTTAACCATTTGCACCATCCAGGAACACTACGTAAGGTGATACCTCTATACATTATGTCTAATTTGTCATTCTCATTACGCTTATTGGAGTTTACTTTAAGTCTCTTCTCTAAGATCTGTTTTCTCATTTATTGCCATCAAAGTACACATTTAATTATTGATGCTATTTTAGTAATTTCAACATTGTGAAAAATGGGAATTCTAGAACTTTTCATTGTGCTCTTGCAGAATCTATACATAGACCAAGAGGCAGTCACTCTAACAGAACAGAGACACTGCCTGGTTTAAAACCAGGAAAGTGATGCAATGAGGTTACACCCTTTCACCATATTTAATTAATCTGTAAGGTGAGCAAATAACCCAAGAGGCTGGACTATATGAAGGGTGTGTCATAAGTATTGGCAGGATTAGAAGACTAATCAACAAGCTACAATATACAGAGGCCACAACCTTGCTTGCTCTTGCCAAAAGTGAGGATGAGTTGAAGCACTTAGTGATGAAATCAAAGACTACAGTTATCAGTATGGATTACTCCTCAGTATAAAGAAAATTAAAATCCTCACAACTGGACCATTAAGCAACACCATAATAAATGGAGAACAGATTGAAGTTTTCTAAGATTTCATTTTATTTCAATCAACAAGGAAGATCCCTGGCAGTAGCAGCTAAGAGATCAAGTGATGTATGCATTTGGAAAATCTGTGGCAAAAGATGTATTTGAGAATCTCAAAAAGCAAAGTTATCACTTTGAGGACTAAGGTGTTCCTGACCAAGTCATGCTATTTTCAGTTGTTTCACATATGTGATAAATTTGAATAATGAAAAAGGAAGAAGACCAAAAAAGAAGTGATGCATTTGAATCATGGTGTTGGTGAAGAAGATAGAGTATACCATGAACTGAAAGAACAATAAGTGAATCTATCTTGGAAGGAGTACAGACAGAATGCTCTTTAGAAGCAAGGATGGTGAGACTTTGGACATGTTATCAGAGCTACCAATCTTTGAAGAAGACATTATGCTGCAACAATGGGCTCTAACATATCTACTATTGAAAGGATCAGGCAACATTTTGTTCTGTTATAGGGTCAATATGAGTCAGAGCCAAACTCAGAACATCTAACAACAATAACACCAAAACCAAAAAATATCACTGCCATCAAGTTGATTCTGACTCATAGTGACCCCCGTTGGGTTTCCGAGGCTTTAAATCTTCATGGAAGTAGATCAACCTGTCTTCCTTCCACATAGCAGCTGGTAGGTTTGAACCACTGACCTTCTGGTTAGCAGGCAGATGTCTTACCCACTACACCACCAGAGCTCTTTAACACAGCAACTCAAAAATCCTGCCTAGGCCTATTTTGGGGATTTTTTTTTCTAATAGTTGTGGCCCTTCAACAGAAACTGATGGTTGAAAAATAAGGTTTCTACAATGATTATCACCACCCAACCAAGCTGAGATCTAGAGACTCGCCAATAGAAAATAATCAGTAAAAATTAATTTTAATACATATTTTTAATAATGTAATATTTATAATATATACTTCTAAAAAAATTTCATTTGTGCATTTTCACACATTTCTAAAACACAAAGAGATATTCTTTCTACATTTTAATATCCTCTATTAATTCTCCTTGAGTGCAGAGCCAATATATTCAAAGTTGTATCTCTGTCATCTAAGCAGATGATCAGTTGGATAAGAAAGGAAGTGAATTTACCTAAGAAATTTGCCTAACGTCACCCAGTTTAAAAAATAGAGAGAGAGAGAGAGAGCTAAAAGGTGTTTCCAGATGTACAGACATTCAGCCTTTCCTCTCCAACAGAATATATTTCCAAGATAAGTTTATCTATCTTCTTTGAGAGGGGGTGGGGTATGGAGAAATTATTCAATGTCTAACATATAAATAAAAATATATCTCCATGTCAAAATCCAAGCAAAGCTAAAGAATGTATTGTCAGCCTAAAACATCCAGAATAGAAATTATTTTGTGCTGCTATATTATCTCCTGCTGAAATAAGAGTATCAGAGCTAAGAAATAGCTATTTATTTAGGGATTGTCTTTCAGTTGATCAATCAGCCCCCAGACTGGTTGACCATGGATATATCCCTAATAGTAAAATATCACAGAAGGGTCTTTGACTGTTCAATGGACTGAATCATTGCAGCTTATTTACAAATCCATTGCAATCAGTGCTGCTCCCTCTTATTGCCCTTTCTGGGATTGTTAAATTGATTAGAAAGTTAAGACACAAAAGAATCCCTCTTTCCATCACTTTTGAAGACACAGATGTTACTGGAGATTAGGAGAATATATTATCCTGTAACTTGTCTATTTTCTTTGTGACTTCTCAGTCATTAAAAAAAAAAAAAAACCCAAAAACTCACTGCTATTGAGTCATTTTTCTGACTCATAGAGGTGCCTCCTTGGGTTTTCAAGGTGGTATCTCTATGGAAGTAGATTGCCCAATCTTCCTCCTATGGAGTGGAAGAGTGGCTGGTGGGCTTGAACCTCCAGCCTTCTGGTTAGCAGTCAAATGCCTTAGGCACTCAACCACCAGAACTCAATTATTTATAATTTTTCTTGGTCAGGTTCCACCATCAACACTATTGGTTGTATCATATCATATAGAGACTTTCAGGGATCAAAAATATGATTTACTATTTACATAGTGCCTTTTCAATACTATGAGCCATTTCATATACATCATAAAGAAATGCTTAAGAGCGGGGATTCTGAAGCTAGAATGCCTGGACTCA
Organism: Orycteropus afer afer; assembly: GCF_000298275.1. Lineage (NCBI taxonomy): Eukaryota > Metazoa > Chordata > Mammalia > Tubulidentata > Orycteropodidae > Orycteropus > Orycteropus afer. The sequence goes on from NW_006921922.1 coordinate 1,741,342, forward strand.
AATTTCAGTTTCCTTACTCATCAAGTGTGTGACTTGGAAAAAAATTACTTGGCAGATATTCTGTGTATCAGTTTCCACATTTAACATAATAGTAGCATTTATGTTAGTAATAGTAGCATTTAATATTAATAGGATGAATTTAAGTGCTAAATGTGTTGACATTTGTAAAATAGTTTAAAAAGTAGCTAGCATAAAAGATTTTGTTAATTTTAAGTGTATCTTGCTAAAGTTTATATATAAACTCTCCATAATCGTTGCAGTATATGGACATGGAACTTCCAGAAATGCCAGCTTGATTCAGAAGAAGATGTGAAACTAAGGATCTCATGACTGGTATCACATGGGTCTTGGCTGAAAGCAAGCAATACCAGAAAGATGTTAACTTGTGTTGTATTCACTATGAAAAGGAATTTGACTGTATGGATCATAACAAATTATGGATAACATTGCAAAGAACGGGAATTCTAGAAGACTTAGTTGTGTTCATGAGAACCTATACATAGATCAAGAGGCTGTCATTCTAAAAGAACATTTTACCAATATTTTCTGCTTCTATATAATAAATTTTTCCAGCTTTTCAATAATATCTTCCTAACTTTATTTTAAGCTCTTACCAGCAGGTGACTTGAGGGCCATTAGACTTTTTGTATTCATCCTTTCAGCTTCTGAATGCCTTGCCATACTATATCATATGTCTAAGCTTGAGATTATTTTACATAAGCATATTACTCCTGGTAAAAATGCATGTTTATGTATTATTATTATTTATGCACAACAGACTCCACAAAAGTTCTTGCAATTATTGTCGTTGTTAGGTGCCATCAAGTCAGTTTCAATTCATAGCAACCTTATGTACAACAACAACAACAAAATGAAAAATATTGCCCTGTTCCATGCCATCCTCACAATCATTGCCATGTTGGAGGCCATTGATATAGCCACTGTGTCAATCCAGTTCATTTAGGGTCCTTCTCTTTTTGCTGACCCACACTTTACCAAGCATGATGTCCTTTTCCAGGGATTGGTCTCTCCTGATAACCTGTCCAAAGTATGTGAGATGAAGTTAAGTCTCACCATCCTCTCTTCTAAGGAGTATTTTGACTGTGCTTCTTCCAAGACAAATTTGTTCATTGTTCTGGCAGTCCATGGTATATTCAATATCCTTCATCAGCACCATAATTAAAAGACATCAGTTTTTCTTTGATTTCTTTATTCATTGTGCAGCTTTCTCATGAACATGAGGGGACTAAAAATATTATAGTTTGGATTAGATGCACTTTAGTCCTCAAAGTGACATTTTTATTTTTTAACACGTTTAGGAGGTCTTTTGAAGCAGATTTGCACAACACAGTATGTCCTTTGATTTCTTGACTGCTGCTTCCATGGGCATTGATTATGTATCCAAGTGAAATGAAATCCTTGACATTTTCAATATGTTCTCTGTAGTTGTGAGGATTTTTTTTTTTTATGTTGAAATGTAATTAATACTGAAGACTGTAGTGTTAGATCTTCATCAGTAAGTAAACAAGATGTGTCATCTGCATATCGTGGGTTCTTAATGAGACTTCCCCCAGTCCTGATTCTGCATTCTTCTTCACAGAGTCGAGCTTCTCAGTTTATTTGCTCAGCATACAGATTGGAAGTATGGTGAAAGGATGCAACTCTGACACTGAACTTATACCTGTGCAGGAGAAGCCAAAATCAAACAAAAGTTTTATCATAAATCAGAATCAAGAACTTGGAACAATGTGTACTTTATAGAAGATAATAAGTGCAAATTATGATTGTGGTGAAAGAATGTTAATTTACCATGCCATCAGGAGAACATTTGTTCATTTTATGCAGGATTAGCTTTGCTTCAGGCAATTCGATACAGAGCAGTGGATAAATCAGCATATATTCAAGCATTGCTTTATGACATTTTTATTTCAGATGCACTTAAATATATTTTAAAAGAATAATCCCATTTCTGTATTCTTGATGAAAAGTAGTTTCTGATTATTTACAAGACTCTGAAATGAGGATTACTCTATTTTGAAATATAAAATTTAAAAAAATTAATAATAATTTCAAATTTTTCACTTAAAAACCCTCTTTTTTATGTTAATTGGTTTACTTGAATATGTATTTCACTATTTTTGTATTTGTAGTAGCAAGGGCCTATTCACACTCTGCTGGCCTTCTCATTCCACACTTACTCTCTTAGCTCACTTATTTTCCAGTCCTCAGGTGGAGTATATACTTGCTTTATGTTAACATGAGAGAAACAGACATCATTCAAGGATGGACAAATAAACAGTGTAGAATCAGATATTGTTTCTTAAGAAACCTAGAGAATAATCTGAAGATATTAAATTTAGCAAAAGACTCCCTAACATTCAAGAAGCCTAAGTTTTGATTATGCCCAACCAACACTCTTCCAACTCAAAATTAATGTCAATCTAATATAAACTGTTTTATGTAAGAGACTTTTATAATAAAGACATCCACCATAAAAAGAAATTACTAAATTAATTTTTGTTAGGTGTCTGTTGCTGTTTTTATCATTGTTATTGTGTGCTGTCAAGTTGGTTCCAACTCATGTTGTTGTTGTTGTTGTTATGGGCCATCGAGTCGGACCCGACTCATAGCGACCCCTCCTTAGGTTTCCGAGGCAGTATCACTATGGAAATAGATTGCCCAACCTTCCTTCTGAGGAGTGGCTGTGGGTTTGAACTGCCAGCCTTCTGGTTAGCAGTCAAGTGCCTTAGGCATTATGCTACCAGAGTTCCCCCATTCCAACTCACAATGACCCTAAAAAGACAAAGTAAAACAGCCTCATAGGGTTTCCAAGACTGTAATCTTTAGTTAAGTGGATTGCTACATATTTCTCCTGTGGAGTAGCTGGTGGGTTCAAACTGCTGAGCTTTTGGTTAGCAGCCAAGTGCTTAACCATTGCTCACCAGGTTCCTATAAAGTGTCTACAAACACAAAGTACATGCATATAAACTAAGGATGTTCAACTCAAATGTAATCATATTACTAACATACAGCTGTAAGAACTGGAAAGAAACCAAAATCTTAGATAGGAGACTTGATAGATTTGAAAACAAGCAAAATGAAAGATACTCAACTAACATGAACCCAATTTACTCCAGCAAATAAGCTAAAGAAATAACCTTTGAGATCTATGTCTCTACCAAAACTAGCCACAAACACAAACTCATTTAAGCCAACTATTCCAGATGTCCACCCATGGGCACAGAGCCACAGAATCACATGGTATAACCTGAGTGCCAAAGAAAAACCTCCAAAAGAACCATGAACAGAAAAAAGGGCAGTTGATCTTAATGTCATAGAGCAGATGGGAATAGAATGTAGAGACAATTGATTTGCACACATTGTTCCAAGCTTGGAGAGGAAAGAAGGAAATAAACATCCCCATTTGTAATTTTTTAAAAAAAGCATATTATTGTCATATCAAGCCTAGAAAAGTCTGCAGTTCTTTTCAAAATAGAGTAAAACATCAAGAAATAAATCTTCATTTTAAACTAGTTCATACATTTTAATTGAACAAAATTATCCACATTGAGGTCACATTCCTTTGCTTATGACCAAGTATTTCTTAAATGTAAAAAGAATCACCATGAGAGAAAAATACATGAAAATTATTCTAGTCATGGAACAGTGTTAGTTTTTCAACACTTTGCTTCTTTACTTTACTTCATCATGTTCACCATTAATTTGCACCCATTGTATGCAGAGTGTGTACCAAGAATAAGTTGTTCTTACTGTTTATTACAGGTAGATAATGACATAGAAAAAGTGTAGAAGGTGCAATTCTACCCTCTAGGTGTCAATTGGTGATATGGATTGATAGAAAAGGTACATATAATTAGTCTTTTTTTTTTTTTTGCTGCTTATAGGGACATCTGCCTCTACTGTCACATAGCATGTTCCCCTGTGTGTGCATCCTGTCTCCAGGTCTGCACTCCTTTTTTTTTTTTTTTATTAAGTATCAGTCATATAGGATTAGGATTAAGAATCATGGTACTCCAATATTATTTAACTGAATACATTCAGTGGAAGACCCTATTTCCCCAAACAAGGTCACCTTCACAGATACAGGGATTTTGATTTCAACATCTTTTTTGGGGGGACTCAATTCAATCCATAGTATACACTGCCCACCTCTGAGCCTTTGCTCATGCTATTCCTCCTCTGATTGAAATTCTTTTTTTTTTTTTAAGATTCACCTGGACTCTTCATCCCTAGTAATAGGCTGTAGGTCTCCAACATGCAAAATTTCTTTTCCCTTCCCTGCCACCTCAGAGCATTTATCTACCTTTATTATAGGACTTATAGCCTAGCAAGTAACTTTAGTGGTACAGTGGTTAAAGCATTCAGCTGCTAATCAAAAAGTTGGTGGCTCAAATCCAACAGCTACTCAGTGGAAGAAAGACAAGGCTGTTTGCTTCTGTAAAGATCTACAGCCCTAGAAACTCCATGGCACAGTTCTACTCTATTCTGTATGGCCGCTATGAGTCAGAATCATCTCAACGGCAACGAGTTGTTTGTGTGTGTGTGTGTGTGTGTGTGTGTTTACAGGCTAGCATACTAGTTTATCTGTATTCATCTCCTTGATAACCTGTGAGCTGCAGATTGAATGGAGTGCTTCTTACTCAGCTACATATCTCTAAACAAACCGCCAAAAAACAAACCCACTGCTGTCAAGTCGATTTCCACTCATAGCAACTCCTATTGGGTTTCTGAGACAGCAAATCTTTACAGAATAGATTGCCCAGTCTTGCTTCTGCAGAGTGACTGGGGGGTTTGAACCACCAACCCTCTGTTTAGCAGTCAGATGCCTTAGGCACTGTGCTATCAGAGCTCTTTAAACCAAACCCAAAACCAAACTCACTGCTGTCCAGTCATTCCAACTCATAGAGACCCGTCCGTGGGTTTCCAAGGCAGTATCTCTGTACAGAAGTAGATTATCCAATCAGAGTTCCTTATATATCTCTAAAACAAAGAAAGAAACCAAAAAAACCACAAGGGATCTCTGGTGGTATAGTGCCTAAGTCATTTGACTGCTAACCAGAAGGCTAGTGGATCAAACCCACCAGCCACTCCACAGAAGAAAGATTGGGCCATCTCCTTCCATAGAGATACTGCCTCTGAAACTAGTGATTGGCAAAAATGTACTCACTATATAGTAGGTGCTCAATACATGCTTGAATGACAAATGAGAGGACAATGCATAAGGCATTGGGCAGCCAAGCCAGTATGGGGATTCTGGGTGATGTGGTCAACAGGGGATAGGGAGCTAAAAGGGAGAAATAGGATATTACTGATGGCACATTAAGTTTACTGCCAAATCCAAGCCTGGCTTCAGAAAGAAGATGTCAACACACCCTCTCCCTTTCTTTCTTTCTTTTCTTATTCTTTTTTAATGCATTTTATTGGAATATAATTTATGTACAGTGAAATACATAAAACTAAAGTGACA
>NW_006921922.1:1748309-1755914 GCF_000298275.1 Orycteropus afer afer
CATATATTATCTTTAATTTTAAAAAAAAATTTTCTGAAAGAGCAAACTGATATTTATTCTTATGTCAGTAACATAAAACTATGAAAACTGACCAAAACAACACAAAAGGGCAGAAGTCTAATGTTATTCACATATCTTTTTAATTCAAGGAAAACTCAGAAAAAGTTAAGGAATGTTCTAGGTACCTAACTCTGAAATAATAAGCAGGAGCTGTTATGGTAGTTTTTCTTATGGAAGCATTTTGCTGAAAATCTTTAAGACACCCAGTAAGATTGTTGTTTGTTGTTATGTGCTGTCGAGTCATTTCTGACTCATAGTAACCTTATGAACAACAGAACAAAACACTGCCAGATCCTGTGCCAGCTTCATGATCTCTACTATACTTGAGACCATTGCTGCAGCTGCAGTGTCAGTCCATCTTGGTGAAGACCTTCCCCTCTTTTGTTGACACTCCACTTTACCAAGCATGACATCCTTCTCCAAAGAATAGTCACTTCTGAAAACCTGACCAAAGTAGGTGAGAGGAAGTCTGGTCATTCTCGCTTCCAATGAGCATTCTGGCTGCACTTCTTCAAGGACAGATTTGTTAGCTCTCTTTTAGCAGTCCATGGTCCTTTCATATTCTTCCCCAACACCACAACTCACAAGCATCAACTCTTCTTCCATCTTCCTTGTTCATTGTCTGGCTGTCACATGCATATGAGGCAACTGAAAATACAATGGATTGAGTTAGGCACCTCTTAGTCTTTAAGGAGAAATGTTTGCTCTTCAGTACTTGAAAGAGGTCTTTTGCAACAGACTTACCCAATGCAATACATCCTTTCATGTCTTGGCTGCTGCTTCTATTGGTGTTCATCATAGAGCCAAGTAATATGAAACTCACTCACTGCCATCAAGTCAGTTCTGACTCATAAAAACTCCTCCTTGGGTTTCTGAGGTGGTATCACTACAGAAGTAGACTGCCCAACCTTCCTTCCGAGGAGTGGCTGATGGGTTTGAACCGCCAGCCTTCTGGTTAGCAGTCAAATGCCTTAGGCACTACACCACTAGAGCTCTTAAGTAATATGAAGTCTTTGACAATTTCAATATTTTCTCCATCTACCATGATCCTTCTTATTGGTCCAGTTGTGAAGATTTTTTTTCTTTATATTGAGGTGCAAACCATACTGCAGACTGTAGTCCTTACTATTCAAAAGTAAAAGCTTCAAATCACCTTCACTTTCAATAAAAAATGTTGTGTTATATGCATACTATAGGTTGTTAATGAGACTTCCTCCAATCCTGATGCCATGTTCTTCATATAGTGCAGCTTCTTGGATTATTTGCTCAGCCTACAGATTGAATAAGTATGGTGAAAGGATACTATCATGACACACTTTCTTCTTGATTTTAAATCGTACAGTATTCCCTTGCTCTGTTAGAATGACAGACTCCTGGTCTATGTACAGGTTCCTCAAAAGCACAATTAATGTTCTGGAATTCCCATTCTTCTCAATGTTATCCACCATTTGTTATGATCCACACAATCAAATGTCTTTGTATAGTCAATAAAACACAAGTAAACATCCTCTGGTATTCTTTGCTTTCAGCCAAGATCCATCTGACATCAGTTATGATATCCCTCACTCCACATACCCTTCTGAATCCAGCTTGAATTTACAGAAGCTCTCTGTAAATATACTGCTGCAACTGTTCTTGATGTATGTTCAGTAAGATTTTACTTATGTGTGATATCAATGATACTGTATGATAATTTCCACATTCTGTGGGATCACCTTTCTTTGGAATGGGTACAGATATGGATCTCTTCCAGTCAGTTGGCCAGGTAGCTGTCTTCCAAATCTCTTGGCATAGCCAAGTGAGTGCCTTCAGCAGGGCATCCATTTGTTGAAACATCTCAGTGCTCATTCTGTCAATTCCCAGAGCCTTGTTCTTTGCCAATTCTTTCATTGCAGCTTTGACTTCTTCCTTCAACACCATTGATTTTAGATTATATGCCACCTCCTGAAATGGGTGATCATCTACCAATTCTTTTTGGTCCAAAGACTCTGTGAATTCCATCCATCCTCTTTTGATGTTTCCTAAATCATTCAACATATTGCCCATAATAAATAGATAAATAAATAAACAAATAAATAAAACCAAACTCACTGCCATCAAGTTGGATCCAACTCATAGTGAGCCTACCTTGGGTTTCTGAGTTGGTATCATTACAGTAGTAGATTGCCCAACATTCCTTCCAAGGAGTGGCTGGTGGGTTTACCACCAACCTTCTGGTTAGCAGTCAAATGCCTTAGGCTCCCATATTGTCCATGGATCTTTCAATATTGTAATTTGAGGCTTAATTTTTTTCTTCACTTCTTTCAGCTTGAGTAACGCTGAGTGTGTTCTTCCCTTCTGGTTTCCTACCTCCAACTCTTGACACATTTTATTATAATAATTGACTTTATCTTCTCTAACTGCTCTTTGAAATCTTCTGTTCAGCTCTTTCATCTTATCATTTCTTCCACTTGCGTTAGCTACTCTCCACTCAAGGGCAAGTTTCAGAATGTCTTCTGACACTCATATTGGTCTTTTCTTCCTTTCCTGTCTTTTTAATGAACTTTTGCTTTCTTCATGGATGATGTTCTTGATGTCATCCCACAATTCCTCTGGTTTTTGGTCACTGGTATTCAATGAATCAAATCTATTCATCAGATGGTCTCTAAAATCAGGAGGGATATAATCAAGGCTATATTTTTGGTCTCAGGGAATTCTTTTAATTGTTTTCAGCTTCAACTTCAATTTGCATATGAGCAGTAGATGGTCTGTTCCACAGTCAGCTCTTGGCCTTGTTTTTGCTGAAGATATTGAGTTTCTCCATCACCTCCTGCCACAGATTTAGTCAATCTGATTCCTATATACTCCATCTAGTGAAGTCCACATGTATCACCAACTTTTTGTGTTGTTGGAAAAGGTATTTGCAATGAATAAATTGTTGGTCTTGTAAAATTCTATCATGCGATTTCCACTGTCATTTCTATCACCAAGACCATATTTTTCAACTACAGGTAATTCTTCTTTGTTCCCAAGTTTTGCATTCCAATCAACAGTGATAATTAACACATCTTGATTGCATGTCCAGTCCATTTCAGACTGCAGAATTTGGTAAAAATCGTCAATTTCCTCATCATTGGCTGTGGTGCTTGGTGTGTAAATTTGAGTAATAGTAGTATTAACTGGTCTTCCTTGTAGGCAGATGCATATTATCCTACCACTGATAGCATTCTACTTCAGGATAGATCTTGAAACATTCTTTGTGATGATGAATCTCACAACATTCCTCTTCAATTTCTCATTCCTGGCATAGTGGATCATATGGTTTTCTGATTCAAAATGGCCAAAACCAGTCAATTTAAGCTCACCAATGCCTAGGATATCAATCTTTATGCATTCCATTTCATTTTTGACAACTTCCAATTTTCCTAGATTCATACTTCATACACTCCATGTTCCAATTATTAAGGGATATTTGCAGCTGTTTCTTCTCATTTTGAGTCATGCCACATCAGCAAATGGGCATCCTAAAATCTTTACTCTATCAACATCATTAAGTTGATTAAGGCTCTATTCTGAGGAGATAGCACTTTTCTAGTCATGTTTTGAGTGGCTTCCAACCTGAGGGGCTCATCTTCCAGCAGTATATCAGATAATGTTTCAAGGCTATTCATAAATTTTTTTAGTAATAAATCAGGCAGTGTTTCACTGGTATTCATAAGGGTTTCACTGGCCTAGTCTTTGAGAAGCAGATGGCCTCTTCTTTCTTCTGAATCTTCCTTAATCTCCACTGAAACCTGTCCACCATGGGTAACCCTCTTGGCATTTGAACACTGGTGGCATAGCCTCCAGCCTCACAGCAACAGACAAGCCACCACAAGACAACAAACTGACAGACAAATTTGTCTCCCTTAGTTGTTCCAAACTGCTCAACTCCTGCTCCCTGGCCTGTCCTACCTGTTCCAACCCTCCAAAGTGAACTGCTGCTATTTCCCAGCCCCTCTACTTATCCCAGGCCTCCAAAAGTTGGCTCCCACTGCTTCCTGGACTGGTGTTCCTGTTCAGGCTCTCCAAAACCCAGCTCCCACTACTTCCTAGCCTGACCTACCTGTTCTAGTCCTCCAAGTAGGCAGCATTAAAAATTCTCCCCAAATATTTCACTAGATATCAATATCAGTGATTTGGTAGGGTACATATGGTGTGGACCCACTGCCATCAAGTTAATTCCAACTAATAGCAAACCACCATAGATTTTCAAGACTGTAAATATTTATGGAGGCAGGTTGTCTTATGTTTCTCCTGCAGAGCATAGTGGTTTCAAACTGCTGACTTTTTGGTTAGCAGCCCAAAGCCTTAATCACAGAGCCACCCACACAAAGATAACACTTTGAACACTAAGGTGCACCTAACCCAAGCCATGGTGTTCTTAATAGCTTTATATGCATGTGAAAGCCGGACAATGAATAATGAAGATGAAAGAATTGATGCATTTGAATTGTGAGATTGGCAAAAAATATTGAAAATCCCATGGACTGCCAAAAGAATGAATAAATTTGTCCTAGAAAAAGTGCACCCAGAATGCCCCTTGGAAATGAGAATGGCCAGACTTTTTGTTTCACCTTCTTTGGTCATGTTTTCAGAAGGATATCATAGTTGGTAAAGTTGAGTGTCAGTGAAAAATGGAAACACCTTCAAGGAGATAGATTGACACAGTGGCTGCAGCGATGGGCTCAAGCGTAGCAATGATTGTGAGGATGGGGCAGGACCAGGCAGTGTTTCATTTTGTTGTGCATAGGGTCACTATGAGTCAGAGCCAACTCAAAGGCACCTAACAACAACAACATATGGTGTTTTGTCCTTGAACACATAATTAGGCCAGATAGTTGATTCAAATGGACTAAATTTCTAAACTGAAAAGCAAACAATATTTTTATTATCAAAATTGTCTCTCAGGCAAAATAAACTAGTAGTGATGCTCAAGAAATGCCAAACTATAGGAATACTGTATGGGTAAACAAATGATTTCTGAGGAATTTCATGTGCTATAATATTTTGTTTTTATGATATGTCATTATTTATTTCATATTTTGACATTTTAAGTAGCTTTCCATATTTGCAAAGTAAAATATCTTCAGCAACTAGGCAGGCTATTTAAGTATGTGAATGGTCTACTATCTTAAAGTGGGGAGTTATGGTTATGTGCATTCAGCTTAAAAAATTCTTCTTTAGGTATTTATTATTATTATTGCCATTATTACACTTGTTGATGTGTGCCATCATGTCAATTTCATCACATAGCAGCACTTTGCACAGAACAGAAATTCTGCCATGGAGTTTTCTAGGCTATAATCTTTGAGAGAGTGGATTACCAGGTTTTTTTCCTGAAGAGCAGCTGGGTCAGTTGGAACTGCTAACCTTTTGGATAGCAACAAAGTGCTTAACTGTTGAGCCACCAAGGCTCTTGTTAATGCTAAGCACTGGAAATAAAAGCACAATATTAGCTAATGGACTCATACTTTTATGACCCTTGTATTAGTTCACATTTTGCATCTAAAGATTCATCTCTATCTGATAAGATTTCAAATGTTTTGTTGTGTATACTAAAGTATATAAGCTATCTATCTTTACTGATAAAAATTTTAATTAGATCTTCTATACATATTACAGGAGCTCTAGTAACATAGTGCCTAAGGCACTTGACTGCTAACCAGAAGGCTGGCAGTTCAAACCCACCAGCCACTCCTCGGAAGGAAGGTTGGACAATCTACTTCCATAGTGATACCACCTTGGAAACCCAAGGAGGGGTATCTATGAGTCGGGTCCGACTCAACGGCACATAACAACAACAACAACACATATTACAAATGCTTATATGAAACTGCCACAAGTTTAAGTATCTAGAAGTTTTTGGAAACTACATTGATTATCATATTGGATTTAAGATATTATGCGCTATCATATATACCCAATATTTGGCATAATGCCGTAAACATTATAAGTTCTTCAATACCTTTAAAAATGTGTTCAAACATGTAATTGATCGTCTACTTTATTGCCATGCTAAGGTTCAAAGCCAACCTTGCATAGACCTCTATGATTTACTTACAACAAGGTAATAAAATTTCAATATATCCTTTAAAATATAATTTGTTCAAATAATTCAATATCAAGGAATCCCTATAACATTGAACAGAAATGTCATCAGTAAATAGTAGACCATCTCTGAATGCTGAGAAAGGAGAGGTTATAATAAATTAGTCCCATCCTACTACTAGGGACTATTTCATTAAGTGTAGTAGCTTGAGAAGAATTCCGTTCAGAACAGGCAGTATAAGGTTAGGAGGATGCAATCTCCTGTTGATAACTCTAACCATAATTGAAGCCTGCTTTATGCTGTACCATCTGTATATTCCATGTGGTCCTCGGGCATAGATAGCAGAATTGAACTTGTAAGCATAGATTATCCAATGCTACTAAATGTTCTTTCACAATTTACTGCAATTATAGATGTTATGGATGAAATTGATACTAAAATCACTCATTTCAAATAAAATAAAGAGCCAACTTTATAAAGAGCTATACTTTAAAATCATTGATGAAATATCCAGCATGTTAATATCAACTAATCTCTGTAATTTGAATATTTTTTATGGTGTATTGATTTTGTGTTTTCATTAAGTAATATTTCCTTTCCTCTCTTCTTTACTCATCCTCAATCTTCCCTGTAGAGAAACATCTCCCAAGCTTAGCAACTGTATGTTGTTGTTGTTGTTGTTATGTGCTGTCGAGTCGGACCCGATTCATAGCTATCCCTCCTTGGGTTTCTGAGGCAGTATCACCATGGAAGTAGATTGCCCAACCTTCCTTCCGAGGAGTGGCTGGTGGGTTTGAACAGCCAGGCTTCTGGTTAGCAGTCAAGTGCCTTTAAGCACTATGCTACCAGAGCAACTGTATAGTAAAACAAAATAGAAAAGGTATTTTGGAAGTTTGTTGGGTTCCCCCTACCTCAATTTTGGTCACATCACAGAGTTTGCAAGAAATACAGGAGGCTTAAAAATGAATACTCTCATCTAAACCTTAATTGTTTCCCATAAGGATAAACAATCCTTTGCTAAAATCGAGCTCTGTGGCTCCTCATATGTACCCAGGATAGAACAGCTCACAACTATAGAATTTTAGTTGGGAATTTGTGAGAAACAACTGCTCCCACTTGAGCTATTCTGAGCTGACTACAATTATTAGTCAGCTTATTGGACTTCAGAAGTTGCAATAATAAAAGTATGTTCCAGAACAACTTGGAAAGTGAAAATATCATGGAGAATTTTTGCTCTTCCGCCTTTCAGGTCTTGTGGGGATTTTTTGGTCAAATACCCATTCCTGCCTAAAACATTCCTCCTACAGACCAATCACCTGGATAATTGCATTTTCACGATGGAACATGCAAGGGGGAAAACAACCAAAAATAACACATGGTGACTCACAGACATTAAAATAAATTTTTTTGATTTGGTTTCATATTCAGCATGCATACTTCTAAAGGCCCTGGATCTTGAGTTAAACTGCTTATAG
>NW_006921922.1:1756144-1758241 GCF_000298275.1 Orycteropus afer afer
AGAAGAAAGCATACAAGTCACCTCACACAGGGTGAATTTCTTTGAAGCAAGAATTCTCAGTGAATTTTTTCTTTTTTTTTTTTTTTTAAGTCCAGGTGCAAGCTATTACCTTGTTTATGAAAACAAAGCATGTGATCTTTGCCTGATTATTTACAAACGAGTACAGGTGGCATTAAAAAAATAGACTTTGGAATATATATTAGAAAGCGGAAAAACTGCAGTCAACTGATGAGATTTGTTTCAGAATGGTTTTACATACAAATATAATTTTTTGTCTTTCAAAGACCAAATTTTTGTGCTGAAATTATTGCCATCATTGTTGTTTTATTGTTGACATTATAGTTACATATTATTTTTATTTATCTTATCATCACAAAAGTAGTCACCAAAACCATGTTCAATTATTTATATCAACTATGTGTCTCTTAACACCCATTCAGGGAAATTTGACTGCTTATAAATCTGGGGTCTCATAAGGTTTGTTTGTTTGTTTATAAGGGAAACCAGCTCTCCTTTTGTCTATTTCTCTCCCTAATGGTTTTAAAAACTGTTACAGCACTCGACCATGGGTGGCATACAGCCAGGTGAAATAAAGGACATAGCTCTGGTGCCAGCTCTCAGGCTTTGTCCAGTGGCCAGGTGGGTGGCTATGATGGAAACTGTGTGACCAATTTGGTCCTGCTGCTCGAGCGGGTGGAATGGTAGGTGGGGCTGGGTGCTCTCTGTTTCCTCCTCACTCAGTTCCTCGTTCTCTTCCTCTCAATCTGCTCCTGCAACCAAACTCTCAGCTTCCACCATGCCACTGTCCTTTCCTCCAAACTCTACCAGCAGCTACAATAGCAGCCCCAGTGAGGATGACCAGAAGTGGGTACCTGGTAAGGATTTAATATGGTGTTCTCACAGTATCCAAATCACACATTATCCTATTTCACAGACTGTGTCATGGACTACAAGTGATGCATATCTATTTATTTACATAGATTAAAATAAGATTTTGATATAACAAAATCTGAAACTCAAACAGGTTTTAATGATTAGCCTTATCTTAAGAGTTTGAATTGTGAGAAGAGTTTCATTAAAATGGCAGAATAGGCAGACAAACTATGTAAACTCTCTTCAGCAAAAAAAAGGGGAACCAATTAACACAGATACAGAAGATAATCCTGGAGCCCTGAGCTTTGAAAGGCATGATACAGAAGTGGACTAAACTCTAGCTAGTAGAGGAACCTTCAGGAAAACAACAAAAAAGGAGACATATGGTGCTGCAGTCTGTCAGCAATCCTGACAGCATGGACAGCTTGGATGTTTCTAAGTGGTGTTAGGACTTAAGAATTAACCTAAAAATCAGCCCTGCTAGCCAGTGGCTGCACAGAGGAATGAATAGGTGGATGGTGAATAAAAAGGGGAAGCAGCAAAGAGGGAGAGGGGCTGAGCTGTGGACTTTTGGTGGTCCGGAGGGTGCAGCCATTTTGAATGTTTACAAGTGGTTAGACCATTTTGTATTTTTAAAGTGACAGTTTTCTCAGATTCTAGGGACCTAAGAATATTCTCAACTTGCTAGATCGCAAGGACATCCCAGACATGAAGGACTGGAAAGGTGTGATATTCCCTTTGTTACTCTTATACCCTACACACTCTTGGTGAACGGACATGCAGCCATCCTTCACTCCCACCAACCTTCTGGGCTGGAAGGAATTCCATCCCTCTCTGTGTGCTCACACAGAGACTGGGTGCCCTACCCCACCTTGCCCAGATTTGTATTTTTTTTTCCTTTTTTCATTTCTTGTTTTAGTTTGTTTATTTTTGTCTGTTTTAAAGTTATTATTATTTGTTTGTCTGTCTTATTATTATTCTTTCTACTTCCCTTCTGAGGTTCTAGTTTTCAGCTTTTTCTCGGTTCCCTTGTCCTGTTTCCAACTTTTTTTCTTTCTTGTGGTTCTCCCTATTCCTTGCTTTTCTTTTTGCATTTTCTCCATTTTTATTTTCATTATTCTCCTACTCTAACTCTTTTCTGTTATTCCGCCCTCCCCAGATATTGTTTTTTTTTTTTTTATTCTCCCACCCTTTTTTTCCATATTTCTTTCGGCTTCTTAAAGT
>NW_006921922.1:1759240-1764498 GCF_000298275.1 Orycteropus afer afer
AAATTTTAGAACCAAGAAATGTGAAGTTTTTGGTAACCTCAATCCTTTCTCCATTTATCATGATGCTACTTATAGGTCCAGTTGTGAGGATTTTTGTTTTCTTTATATTGAGATGTAATACATACTGCAAACTATATTATTCAATCCTCACCAGTAAATGCTTCAAGTTACCCTCACTTTCAGCAAGCAAAATTGTGTCCTCGGCATATAGCAAGTTGTTAATGATTCTTCCTCCAAGCCTGATGCCACATTCTTTTTCATATAGTTCAGCTTCTTGGACTATTTGCTCAGCATTCAGATTGAATAAGTATGGTGAAAGGATTCAACCTTGACACACTCCACTCCTGATTTGAAACTATGTATTGTCCCCTTGTTGTGTTCGAATGACAGCCTCCTAGTCTATGTACAGGTTCCTCATGAGTACAATTAAGTGTTCTGGAATTCCCATTTTTCTCAGTGTTATCTACAATTTTTTATGATCCACAGAATTGAATGCCTTTGCATAGTCAATAAAACACAAGTAAATATCTTTCTGGTATTTGCTTTCAGCCAAGATCCATGTGACATCAGCAATAATATTCCTCATTCTACGTGTACTTCTGAATCCAACTTACATTTCAGGAAGTTCTCTGTCAATATACTGCTGAAACCATTATTGAATTATCTTCAGTAAGAGTTTACTTGCATGTGATATTAATGATATTGTTTAACAATTTTCACATTCTATGGGATAACCTTTCTTTGGAATGGGTACATATATGGATCTCTTCCAGTCAGTTGGCCAGGTAGCTATCTTCCAAATCTCTTGGCATAACTGAGTGAGTGCCTCCAGTGTGTCATTCATTTGTTGAGACATCTCAATGGGTATTCCATCAATTCCTGGAGACTTGTTCTTTGCCAATTCCTTCAGTGCAGCTTTGACTCCTTCCTTCAATATCATTGGTTCTTGAACATATACCACCTCCTAAAATGGATGAACATCAACCTATTCTTTTTGGTACAGTGACTCTCTGTATTCCTTCCATCTTATTTTGATGTTTCCTGCATCATTCAATATTTTGCCCATAGAACTTTCAATATTTCAATTCGAGGCTTAAACTTTTTCCTCAGTTCTTTCAGCTTGAGAAACATCAAGCATGTTCTTCCCTTTTGACTTTCTAACTCCAGGTCTTTGCATATTTCTCTTATTATAACAATTGGCTTTGTTTGCTCAAACTGCTCTTTGAAATCTTCTGTTCAGCTCTTTTATCTGTCGTTTCTTCCATTTGCTTCAGCTACTCTCCACTCAAGGGTAAATTTTAGTCTCTTCTGACATTCGTTTTGGTCCTTTATTTATTTATTTTTTTCTTATGTTTTTAATGACCTCTTGTTTTCTTCATGGATGATGTTCTTGACATTATCCCACAATTCTTCTGGTTTTCGTCATTAATTTTCAATGTATCAAATCTATTCTTTAGGTAGTCTCTAAATTCAGTGGGAATGTATTCGAGGTTATATTTTGGGTTTCATAGACTTGTTTTAACTGTCTTTAACTTCAAGTTGAAATTGCATATGAGCAGTTGATAGTCTGTTTCACAATCAGCTCCTGGCCTTGTTTGGATTGAAGATATTAAGCTATTCCATTGCCTCTTGCCACAGATGTAGTCAATCAGATTCCTGTGTACTCCACCTGGCTAAGTCCATGTGTATAGCCACCATTTGTGTTGTTGAAAAAAGATATTTTCAATGAAAAATTTGTTGATGTTGCAAAATTCTATCATGCAATCTCCAGCATTATTTCTGTCACCAAGGTCAAATTTTCCAACTACCAGTGGTTTGTATTTGTTTCCAACTTTTGCATTCAGTCACCGGTGATAAAGAATAAATCATGATTATATGTTTGGTCAATTTCAGACTGCGGAAGTTGATAAAAATCTTCAATTTCCTCATCTTTGTCTTTAGTGGTTGGTGCATAACTTTGATTAATAGTAGTTTTAACTGGTTTTCCTTGTAGGTATATGGATACTATCCTTCACTGACAGCACTGTACTTCAGGACAGATCTCAAAACATCCTTTGTGATGATGAATGCCATGCCATTCCTCTTCAAATTGTCATTCCCTGCATAGTGGACCATATGGTTGTTTGATTCAAAATGGCCAAAACTGGTCCATTTCACTTCACTAATGCCTAGGATATCAATCTTTATACATTCCATTTCATTTTTGACAACTTCCAATTTCTTTAGATTCATACTTCATACACTCCATGTTCCAATTATTAATTGATGTTTGCAGCTGTTTCTCTTCAATTTGAGTTGTGCCACATCAGGAAATGCAGGCTCTGAAACTTTACTTTATCAATATCATTAAGATTGGTTCTACTATAATAAGACAGCTCTTTCCCAGTAATATTTTGGATGCCTTCTGAACTAAGGAGCTCATCTTCCTACACTGTACCAGACTGTTTCCAGGCTATTCATAAAGTTGCCCAGTAATGTATCAGCCAGTGTTTCTCTGCTATTAATAAGGTTTTCCCTGGCCAATTATTTGAGAAGAAGATGACTTCTTCCTTATTCCTAGTCTGTATCAGACTTCAAGCTGTGTTGAACCCTGTGCACCATATACAGCCCTGCTGGCATTTGAGTCACCATTGGCACTTCCTCAAACCTCACAGAAATGCCCAAGCCACCACAGTAGGACAAACCAACACAAAAGTTCATCTCCTTTAGCTGTTCAAAACTTCTCTGTCCTCCCTGTACCTGGTTCCTACCTGGTGAGTGCATAAGTGCCACAAATTACCAAATAGAGGGATAGAGGGGCACAGTAACCTGCTTACTCAATTATATCCAAATAAGAAAGAAAATGAAATCTTGGGTAAATCACTCCAACATGCTGTTGGTAAGTGCCATCAAGTCATTTCCAACTCATAGCAACCCTATGCACAGCAGAATGAAACAACACCCAGTCCCGAGCCAGCTCCACGAATTTTGCTACACTTGAGACCATCGCAGCCACCACCATGTCAATCTGCCTCATTGAGGGCCTTCCCTTCTTTTGTCAACCCTCCACCTTACCAAGCATTACATCTCTCTCCAGGGAATGGTCCCTTCTGACAACAGGACCAAAATAGGTGAGAGGAAGTCTGGCCATTCTTGCCTTCAAGGAGCATTCTGGCTATACTTCCTTCAGGACAGACCTGTTAGTTCTTTAAGCAGTCTATGGTACTTTCAGCATTCTTCACCAACACCACAGCTCAAAAGCATCAACTCTTCTTTGATCTTCCTTATTCATTGTCCAGTTCTCACATGCAAATGAGGTGATTGAAAATACCATGACTTTTGTCAGGAGCACCTTAGTCCTTAAGGAGACATCTTTGCTCTTCAGCACTTGAAAGAGGTCCTTTGCAGCCAATTTGACCAGTGCTATACATCAGCTGATGTCCTGACTGCTGCTTCCACTGACATAAATTGTAGAACCAAGCAATGCGAAGTCTTTGACAATGTCAATCTTTTCTCTAATTATCATAATGTTGCTTATAGGTCCAGTTGTGAAGATTTTTGTTTTCTTTATATTAAGATGTAATCCATACTGCAGACTGTATTCTTCAATCTCCATCAGTAAGTACTTCCAGTCATCCTCACTTTCAGCAAACAAAGTTGTGTCATCAATATTTCATAGTCTGTTAATGATTCTTCCTCTAATCCTGATGCCATGTACTTCCTCATATAGTCCAGCTTCTCAGATTATTTGCTCAGCATACAGATTGAATAAATATGATGAAAGGATACAATCCTGACACACTCCCTTCTTGATTTTAAACCATGCAGTGCTCCCTTTTTCTGTTTGAATGACAGCTTCCTGGTCTACGTACAGGTCCATTATGAGTACAAGTAAATGTCCTAGAATTCCCAATCATCTCAATGTTATCCACAATTTATTATGATCCACACAATCAAATGTTTTTTTCATAGTCAATATGTAACATAAAATCACCATTTAAATAAAAATACAAAATTATTACAATATCTTGGAGACAACAGACCATCACAGTCCACACAAAGAAGCAAGACAAAGTGGTAAAAAACAAGGCACCAGACTACAGACCCAGACACATCCCTGAGGAAGAAGCAGAATTGGAACACCCTGATAATTAATTCAAAAGACGTATATCTTCAAAAGATTGAGAGACAGGTGGAGGAAAACACTGACAAAATTCAGGAAAACACAGACAAAATCCTACAACAATTTGTGAAGGAAATACAAGAATAAAATGACAAAATGAATGAAAATTTAGAAATGATACAAAATCTACAGATAGAAATCCAGAAGATTAATAGAAAACTTTCAGAAATACATAACACATTGAAAGTGCAAAGGAGTAGAATTGATGCAATGGAACACAGAATTAAAATGAGATTGAAGACAAATACCTCAACACTTCCTTGGAAAGGGATCAATCAGAAAAAAAGATCAAAACAAAACGAAGAAAACCTAAGATTCATGTGGGATATCAATAAAAGGAATATATGTAATTGGAATTCTAGAATAGTAATAGAAAAAGGAGGAGCTCTGGTAGTGTAGTGCCCAAGGCACTTGACTGCTAACCAGAAGGCTGGCAGTTCAAACCCACCAGCCACTCCTCGGAAGGAAGGTTGGGCAATTTACTTCTGTAATGATACCGCCTCAGAAACGCAAAGAGTGGTCGCTATGAGTCAGGTCTGACTTGACAGCACATAACAACAACAACAACAATAGAAAAAGGTAACCACCAAGAAAATTGTCCAAGATTTGTTGGAAGAGAATTTCCTCAGGAAGTCCAATAAAACCTAAATAGGATAGAAACCAAAACAAAATCCCCAACACATACCATCATCAAATTCACCAAAACCAAAGACAAAGAAAGAATCTTAAAAGCAGCATGGGAAAAACAAAAGAATTACCTACAAAGGGAAGTCATTAAGACTAAGTCCTGATTTCTCAGCAGAAACCATGCAAGTGAGAAGGCAATAGGATGGTAAATATAAAAACCTAAAAGAGAAAATATTTCAACCAAGAATTATATACCCAGAAAAACTATCCCTCAAATATGATGGTGAAATTAGATTTCCAGATAAGCAGTGTGGTAGTTAAGTTTTTGTGTCAACTGGGCTAGGCCTGGTTGAGTGGCTGGGGAGCTGGATGTAGTTTTCCCCATGATGAGATTGGTAATCAACTCCATGGTGGAATCCACTGGGAGCAGCTGAGTAGCTTCCTTAGGGAATGTGGTCTGCTTCCTGCA
>NW_006921922.1:1767356-1768202 GCF_000298275.1 Orycteropus afer afer
AAGGTTGGGCAATCCTATTTCCGTAGTGATACTGCCTCGGAAACCCAAGGAGGGGTCGCTATGAGTCGGGGCCAACTCGACGGCACATAACAACACAAACCATATGAGATAAGGACATTATATGATTAAAGATCAATTGAACAAGAAGATTTAAAAATAATACATATCTATGGACCAATGAGGGAGCTCTGGTAGCATAGTGGCTAAGACACTTGCCTGCTAACCAGACGGCTGGTGGTTTCAAACCCACCAGCCACTCCTCAGAAGGAAGGTTGGACAATCCTACTTCCGTAGTGATACTGCCTCGGAAACCCAAGGAGGGGTCACTATGAGCTGGGTTTGACTCGACGGCACATAACAACAACAACAACAATGGACCAATGAAAGAGCTCCAAAACACATAAATCAGACTTTAACAGAATTGAAAAGACAAATAGACAACTGCACAGTCATAGTAGGATACTTTAAGACATCACTTTCAATGAAAGATAAAACAACTGGAAAGAAACTCAACAAAGATGCAGAAAAGCCACACAATAAAATACACCAACTTGACCTTGTAGACATCCACAGGGCACTTCAACAAACAATAGCATAATATACATTCGTTCCAGTGCACAAGGAACATTCTCCATGATAGAGAATATGTTAGACCATAAAGCAAGCTTTAATCAATTTAAAAGCATTGAAATACTGCAAAACATCTTCTCAGATCACAATGCTATCAAATTAGAAATCAATGATAGGAAGGAAGATCAACAGAAAAAGAGCAAACACATGGAAATGGAACAACAACCTCCTTCAGAACAACTGGATAATAGAAAAAAATGAAATTAAAAAATTCTT
>NW_006921922.1:1768875-1780053 GCF_000298275.1 Orycteropus afer afer
GAAAAGGATGGAATCCTCCCAAATTCATTTTATGAAGCAAGCATAACCTTGATACCAAAACCAGGCAAAGAGATCACTAAAAAGAAAAACTACAGACCAATATCCCTTATGAATATAGATGCAAAAATCTTCAACAAATCTTAGGCAATAGACTCCAACAGCACCCCAAAAATAATTCATTATGACTAAGTGGGGTTCATATCAGGTATGCAAGGATGGTGCAACATTAGAAAAACAAACACTGTCATTCACTACATAAATAAAACAAAGGGAAAGAAAAACTTCATCATATCAATAGATGCAAAAAAGGCATTTGATAAAGTCCAACACCCATTCCTGATTGGAGGGGAAAAAAAAAAACCTCTCAGCAAAATAGGAATAGAATGGACATTCCTCAACATAATAAAGGGTATATTTGCAAAAACAATAGTCAACATTTTTCTCAAAGGAGAGAGACTGAAACAATTCCCATTGTGAACAGGAACCAGACAAGGATGCCCCCTATTACCATTGCTATTCCACATTTTATTGGAAGTCTTAGGCAATAAGGCAAGAAAGGGAAATCAAAAACATCCAAATTGGTAAGGAAGAAGTCAAACTATCCCTATTTGTTGGTGATATGATCCTAAACATAGAAAACCCAAGACTCTGCAAAAAACTACTGGAACTAATTGAGAGATTTAACATAGTAGCAGGATAGAAGATCAACATACAAAAATCAGTTGGATTCCTCTACACCAACGAAGAGATTGCTGAAAAAGAAATAAAGAAATCAATACCATTTATAATAGCTACCAAAAATAAATAAATAAATAAATACTTGGTGATATACAAAAGACTACTGCAAGAAAGCATGAGAGAGCTACATAAATGGAAGAACATACCATGCTCATTGATAGGAAGATTGAACATTGTGAAAATGTCAATTCTACCTAGGGCAATCTATTGATTCAATGCAATCTCAATCCAGATCCTATCAACGTTCTTTAAGGATACAGAAAAAAAAAAACAAAAAAAAACAGTCTATATGGAAAGGAAAGAGACCTTGAATAAGCAAAGCACTACTGAAGAAGAACAAAGTAGGATTTGCTGGACCTCAAAACGTACTATACAACCACAATAGTCAAAATTGCCTGGTATTGGTAGAATGACAGACACGTAGACCAATGGAATAAAATTGAGAATGCAGAAATAAATTCATGGACTGATGGTTAGTTGATCTTTGACAAAGGGCCAAAATCATTAAATGGGGAAGAGATTTTCTGTCTAACAAATGATGCTGGAAAAACTGGGTATCCATTTGCAGAAAAATGAAACATGATCTGTACCTCACACCATACACAAAAAGTAACTCCAGATGGATCAAAAACTTAAATGTGAAACCTAAAACTATAAAGTTCCTCAAGGAAAAACTAGGAACAAATTTAGTGGCCCTAAAATAAGGCATAAAGAGAGTATCAAGCATTACCCAAATGTACAAACAGCAGAAGATATACTAGAGCAATGGGACCTTCTAAAAATTAAGTTATTACGTGCTTCCAAAGACTTCTCCAAAAGAGTCAAAAGAGAAAAAATATTGGGAAAAAAAATATTTGGCAATGATATATCCGACAAGATACTTATTTCTAAAAGTTATAGAAAACTCCAATACCTCAACAACAAAAAGACAAATAATCCAATTGAAAAATGGGCAGAAGACATGAACAGACACTTCACCAAAGAAGATATTCAAGTGGCCAACAAACATATGAAGAAATGCTCCTGATGATTAGCCATCAGAGAGACACAAATCAAAAAAAACAATGAGATACCAACATGACCCAGCACTAATAGCAAAGTTCAGCAAGACAGAAAATAACAAATGCTGGAAAGGATGTCGAAAATTTGGGACTCTCGTACACTGCTGATGGGACTGTAAAATTGTACAACCACTGTGGAAAGCAATATGGTGATTCCTTAAAAAGTTGGAATTAGAAACACCATTTGACCCAGCCATTCGATTACTGGGTATATATCCTAAAAAGGTGAGAGCTAGGACAAGAACGGATATATGTACACCCATGTTCATCACAGCACTATTTATAAAAGCAAAAAGATGGAATCAACCTAGATGCCCATCAACAGAAGAATGGTTAACCAGACATACACACAATGGAATGCTATGCAACCTAAACAATAACATAGAATTTATAAAACACCACATAACATGGATTAACTTGGAGAACATTATGCTGAGTGAAATATGTCAATCACAGAAGGACAAATATTGTATTAGTTCGTTATTGTAAAAAGTCATGGAAAGGTTTATATATGGAAGGAAATTTTCTTTGTTGATTACCAGAGGTGGGAGTGGAAGGGAGGGAACACTGCTTGACAGGTGGTGTTGTTGTTGTTATGTACCATCGAGTCGGACCCAACTCATAGCAACCCCTCCTTGAGTTTCCAAGGCAGTATCACTACGGAAGTAGATTGCCCCATCTTCCTTCCGAGGAGTGGCTGGTGGGCTTGATAGGTAGAGACAAATATTGATTTGGGTGAAGGGAAAGGCAATATACCAAATGTGAGTGATCAACACAATGGCATTAAGGAAAAGGAAGGCATAGACAGGTGCACTGGAGGAACACACAACAAAGATGAACCCTTTTGCACATACAGTACTGCATTGTCAGTGATGGCAAACATTGATCTAGCATGGAGAGATTGGTGGACAGGCTGAACTATTAGGTATGTCTATGCAGGCAGCAGTGTGCCCATGACCCTCTGTACAGTTGGCAGACAATATTTCTAAAGTGTATTTATACTTTCTGTAAGAATTTCCAGGTATATATTAAAGCTGACAAGGGATGAGGTTGTAGTCACTTCTTGGCTACAGCCAGCTACCCAGAGGGAGCAAGTAGTTGGACCAGTGGACTCAGGACCATGGTTGCAGGGGCCATCAAGCTCAATTGGCATAACATACTACACAAAAACATTGTTCCACATCCTACTTTGGCAAGTAGTGACTGGGATCTTAAAAGCTTGCAAGCAGCCATCTAGATGTAACGATGGGGTCTCTCCTCATCCAGAGCAAAGAAGAATGAAGAAAACCAAAGATGCATGGAAACAATTAGTCCAAGTGACTGGTACATCATATGATCTTCAGCCTATACAACTATGAGACCAAAGGAAACTGATGGTGCCCAACTACCACTGTCAACCACTAGGAGGGGAATCTATACAGAAATCCTGGATAGAGTAGGAGAACAATGTGGAACAAAACTCAAATCATTAAAAAAAAAGGAAAACATTTGCTGGTCTGATAGAGCCTGGTGGAACCACTATGGCCCCTAGCTGCCCTTCAGGTCTGAAATTGAACCCACTCCTGTGGCTGCTACCCATACAAAAAATAGGCATATGAGCTGAACATTTACATTAGGCAGACAACCTCCTTTTAGAGATCAATCATGGGAGAATAGAAGGGCTGTGTATGCGCTGGGAGAAAGCTAAAGGGGTGGGAATGCATGGGAGGAAAGGACACAGGGAAAAGGTAACTATGGGAAGGAAGTGGGAGGGGAGCTGTTGCATTGTGGGGAATTGCAGTCAATGTCATCAGGCAAAGTGTATGTGAGCTGCTGTATGGAAAATGAATTTGCTGTGTAAACTTTCACCCAAATCACAATTTAAAAGAAAAAAAAGATTTAAAATTGGAAATAAGACTTTGTTTTCACAAGAATGCTTTAGGGTTATTAATACAAAAGAAGACATGAATATGAGAAAAAATATTTTAAAAATTAAGCTCAATGAGTGACCTAAATCTCTATATGTCTTTTTACATTTCATTCTTTATCCATTTAATCACATTATAAATGTCACATAACAGACTATCTAACACTGTCCCTGACAAATATTTGTTGCATTACAGATATTCCAGGGTCTCCAAGGCTGTAAACCTTTATATAAGCAGACTGTCTCATCTTTCTCCCACAGAGCACCTGATGGGTTCGACCTTTTCATTATCAGCCTAATGTGTTAACCACTATGCCAGCAACTTTCTTTTATTGATATATTTTCCTTTAATTCATTCCATTTTGTTCCCAAAAAGAACTACTTACATTCATCCAACTTTAGTTTTTCCAAAAAGTATTTAATAAAATTTTCTTCTTTTTAAAAAAGTAAGATGACTGAAAAATGGATGATCAATATACCTTAGTGATTTATTGCAAGGAACAAAGATTATCTAGAGTTGAATGCCTATTGTACAACTTTTCTTTAATACATTTCACAATATATTACTTTAAGGTTAAAATTACTAATTAGAATAGTTTTGATGATATAAAATATTGAAATATGTAATTTAATAATTAATAGGTTGTAGAATGTTTTGTTTTTGAGTGTGTAAATCAACACTAAAGACTGTCATATTTGCCTAAATAGTATATAAAATAGAAATAAATTTAAGATATGTTAAACCAAAAGAAACCAAACTCACTGCTGTTGAGTGGATTCCAAATCATAGCAACCACCATTGGGTTTCTAAGGCTGTACATCTTATGGGAGTAGATCCCCCCACCTTATTTCCATGGAGCAGCTGTTGGCTTTGAACCACTGATCTTCTGTTTAGTAGACAAATGCCTTATCCACTACCATCTAAAGGAGCCATCAGAGTTCCTTTAGATAAGTTAGTCCAATATTAGAACTGTGTTTTATGTTTGATTTTCAATGAAATATGTTTTTATTATTTCTCAGAATGCTGCATTATCCCAAAACTGCTGTCTTTTTTTTTTCAAGATTACTTACCTTAAAAAGTAACAAATAAAAAGATGAAATTGAGCCACTTTCAGAAAAGTTGAATCCTACATTTAACAGAAAGAAAAAAATGACACCATAAAATTTGTGGTCATCAAATATCAAACAAGAAATAATGTTCAGTTCCTAGTAATAAGACTTATTAAATATTAATTTCCAAATTCTGTTATATCAAGTAACTCAAATTATCTCAAAATTTTTTTAAATGATATATTTTTAAAAGATTGATAATCTAGTTAAATATACTTTATGCTAGTCAGGGCTGTTCTTTTTTACTGTTCCTGCATTCTCTTTATTAGTTAACACATGATTTTTCCTTGAAATTTTTCAAACTGGAATTTAAAAAAAAAAAAAAAAAAGCTTTCAAAATTTAGAACCATTTAAAATTTTAAAGATTTACTGCTTACCTCAAAAGAGATGATGTTCGCAAGGCTTTCGTAGGATTTTAAACTATAAAGATAAAATATTGAACTCAGAACATCTATAAAAATTGAACACAAATCAGAAGGCAAAGGGTCTTGGTAAGCTTGGCTAATTATCATTTTTTTTGTGATTCTACTTTTATTTAAATATATGTAATATATGTGGCCGTATAAATTATATCAAAATCAATCTAATGAGTAAAGCATTGCATAAAAACCTAAACTGGTGTCTTATTTATCTAGTGTTGCTATAACAGAAATACCACAAATATATGGCTTCAACAAATGGAAATTTATTTTCTCATGGCTTAAAAAGCTAGAAGTCCAAATTCAAGGTACCATCTCTAGGGGAAGAACCTTGTCTTCTTTCAACGTTTGTTATCCCAGTATTCTTTCTAGATCTCCATATGTATTGGCCTTAATCTCACCTTGGATCTAGGAAGTTCTCAGCTCAAGGACCTCAGGTCCAAAGGATATATGCGTTTCCCAGCTTTTCTTTCTTGGTAGTTGTGAGGTCACTCTCACTTTTTTCTCCTTTTATCTCTTATAAGATAAAAGGTAGGCTCAAGCAAGGGTGTGATTTGATTGAGGGTAGTGACATGAGTAAGGATGTGACTTGAGTCACTACCTGTTGTAAAGTTTGTGACTCGAGATGCACCACACATTAATCCTTGCTTATTAACACAGAGGTTAAGTTTACAACATATCACAAAATGGAGGATAGTTATCTCAGATCACATAATGGAGAACAACTACACAATACCAGGAATTATGACATATCCAAGTTGATATGTAATTTGGAGGGACATAATTCAATCCAAGACAACCAGAGACTGAATATTGAATATATATTTAAAAGCATAGAAAAATCCCAGTTTATCAATCTGAATAACTTCATTGCTCAGTAGATGCAATAAATCTCATCTATATATTCTATAAACTTATCTGTCAATTTGTCATACTGTGGTGCATTATGTATTGTTGTGAGGCTGCAGGCCGTGTAACCCATACTTCAAATACCAGCAGAATCATCCATGTTGTTGTTATGTGCCATGACTCATAGTGACCCCTCCTTGGGTTTCTGAGGTGGTATCACTATGGTAGTAGATTGCCAAAACTTCCTTCCAAGGAGTGGCTGGTGGGTTCGATAGCCTTGGGCACTACACTACCAGAGCTCCCAGGATCATCCATAGTGGATAGGATTCAGCAGAGTTTCCAGACTAAGACAGACTCAGAAGGAGGAAGGGATCATCCACTTCTCAAAGACTTGGCCAGTGAAAACCTTATGAATATCAGTGAAAAATTGTCTGATATATTATCAGAAAACTTTATGAATAGACCGGAAATATTACTTGATATAGTGCCAGAAGATGAGCCCCTCAGGTTGGAAGGCACTCAAAATATGACTGGGCTAGAGCTGCCTCCTCAGAGTAGAGCCGGCATTAATGGCATGGATGGAGTACAACCTTTGGGACTTCCATTTGCTGCTGTGGTATGACTCAAAATGGGAAGAAACAGATGTGAGCATCCATTAATAACTGCAACATAGAATGTATGAAGTATGAATCTACAAGAATTGGAAGTTGTCAAAAATGAAATAAAGCACATGAAGGTCAATATCCTAGGCATTTGTGTGCTGAAATAGATTGTTCTGGACCATTTTGAATCAAACAACCGTATGATCTAATACACTGGGAATGAGAAATTTAAGAGAAATAGTGTGACATTCATTGCCACAAATAATGTTTCAAGATTTATCCTAAAGTACAGTGCTGTCAGAGATAGGATAATATACATACAACTACAAGGAGGAAAAGTTAATACTATTCTTATTCAAATTTACACAAAAATACTAAAGACAAAGACAAAGACAAAGAAATTGAAAAATTTTACCAACTTCTGCACTCTGAAATTGACCAAACATGCAATTAATATATGTTGATTATTACTGATGATTGGAATATGAGAGTTGGAAATAACAAAGAATCACTGGTAGTTGGAAAATATGGCCTTGGTGATAATTTCTAAATGACACCAGAGGTCACATTGCAAGATCGACATCTTATTCACTGAAAATACCTTTTTTCAACAACATAAACAGTAGCTATAAACATGCACCTCCCCAGATGGAATACACAGAAATCAGATTGACTACATCTGTAGAAAGAGGTAATGAGAAGCTCAATATCTTCAGCTAAAACAAAGCCAGGAGCTGACTGTGGAGCAGACCATCAACTGCTCATATGCAAGTTCCAGTTGAAACTGAAGATAAATAAAACAACTCCATGAGAACCAAAATATGACCTTGATTTGATCCCTCCTGAATTTAGAGATCATCTAAAGAATAGATTTGATGCATTGAATACCAGTGACAGAAAACCAGAAGAATAGCGAGATGCCATCAAGAACATCATCCATGAAGAAAGCAAAAGTTCATTAAAAAGACAGGAAAGGAAGAAAAGACCAAAGTGTATGTCAGAGGAGACTCTGAAACTTGCCGTAGAATGCAGAGTAGCTAAAGAAAATGTGAAAATCAACAAGATAAAAGAGCTGGATAGAAGATTTCAAAGAGTAGCTTGAGAAGACAAAGTCAACTATTATAAAGAAATGTGCTAAGAATCAGAGTTAGAAAACAAAAAGGCAAGAACGCACTCAGCATTTCTCAAGCTGAAAGAACTGAGGAAAGAAGTTAAGCCTTGAATTACAATATTGAAAGATTCCATGAACAATTTGTTTTATGATGCAGAACACATCAAAAGAAGAGTCATTGCACCAAAAAGAATTGGTAGATTATCATCCATTTTAGGAGGTGACATATGATCAAGAACCAATGGTTTTGAAGGAAGAAGTCAAAGCTGCAATGAAGGAATTGGTGAAAAACAGGACTCCAGGAATTGACAGAATACCCTTAGATGTTTCAAAAAAGGATTCCCCCTTGAGAGGCACTCACTTGGCTATGCCAAGAGATTTGGAAGACAGCTACCTGGCCAACTGACTGGAAGAAATCCATATATGTACCCATTCCCATGAAAAGTGGAAATGTGGAAATTATCTAACAATATCATTGATATCACATGCACATAAAATCTTACTGAAGATAATTTAAAAATGCTTGTAGCAGTATATTAACAGAGAACTTCCAGAAATTTAAGCTGGATTCAGAAGGTGCATGGAGTGAGGGTTATCATGGTCGGTGTCAGATGGATCTTGGCTCAAAGCAAAGAATACCAGAAAGATGTTTACTTGTGGTTCATTGACCATGCAAAGGCATTCAATTGTGGGGATCATAACAAATTGTGGATTACTTTGAGAAGAGTGGGAATCCCAGAACACTTAATTATACTCATTAGGAACCTGTACATAGATCAGGAGGCTGTCATTAGAACAGAACAAAGGGACATTGCATGGTTTAAAACCAGGAAGGAAGTGCATCAGGGTTGTATCCTTTCACCATACTTATTCAAATTGTATGCTGAGCAAATAATCTGGAAAGCTGTACTATATGAAGATCATGGCATCAGGATTGGAGGAAGGCTTATTAACAATTTGTGATACAGACAACACAACTTTGCTTGTTGAAAGTGAGGGTGACTTAGAGCTCTTACTGAAGAAAATTAAAGACTACTGTCTGCAGTATGGATTATACCTCAACATAAAGAAAACAAAAAGCTTCACAATTAGACCAATAAGCAGCATCACGATAGATGCAGAAAAGACTGAAGTTGTCAAAGACTTCATATTACTTGGTTCTACAATCAACGCCAATGGAAGGAGCAGTCAAGACATCAAAAGACATATTGTACTGCGCAAATCTGTTGCAAAAGTCCTCTTTCAAGCACTGAAGAGCAAAGATATCTCCTTGAAGACTAGGATGCGTCTAACTCAAGCCCTAGTATTTTCAATCGTCTCATATGCATGTGAGAGCTGGACAATGAATGAATAAGAAAGATTGAAGAAGAGTTGCTTTTGAGTTGTGGTGATGGTGAAGAATGCTGAAAGTTACTGTAGACTGCTAAAAGGACTAACAAATCTGTCCTGGAAGAAGTGCAGTCAGAATGCTCCTTGGAAATGAAAATGGCAAGACATGTCTCACCTACTTTGGCCATCTAGTCAGAAGGGACCATTCTCTGGAAAAGGATGTCATGCTTGGTAAAGTGGAGGGTCAACGGAAGAGGAGAAGGACCTCACTTAGGTGGATAGACGTGGTAACTGCAACAATGGGTTCAGATATAGTAGGGATAGTGAGGTTGGCACAGGACCAGGCAGTGATTCATTCTGTTGTACATAATGTCGCTATGAGTTGGAGACCACTCGATGGCACATAATAACAAAAACAACAACAATTGCACTGGGAAAATCTACTGCCAAAGACCTCTTTAAAGTGCTGAAGAGCAAAGATGTCTCTTTGAAAATGAAGGTGAGGCTAACCCAAGTCATGCTGTTTTCAGTACACTCATATGCCCGTGAAAGCTGGACAATAAATAAGATGGAAGAAGAGTTGATGCTTTTGAGTTGTGATGTTGGCAAAGTATACTGAAAATATCACGGACTGTCAGAAGATCTAACAAATCGGTTCTGGAAGAAGTACATAGAGGTAGCCAACAAACACATGGGAAATTGCTCATGATCATTATACATTGTTGTTGTTGTTATGTGCTATCAAGTCGGACCCGACTCCTAGCGATCCCTCGTTGGGTTTCCAAGGCAGTATCACTACGGAAGTAGATTGACCCATCATCCTTCCAAGGAGAGGCTGGTGGGTTTGAACAGCCAGCCTTCTGATTAGCAGTCAACTGCCTTAGGCACTACACTACCAGAGCTCTC
This sequence comes from Orycteropus afer afer, assembly GCF_000298275.1. Taxonomy (NCBI): domain Eukaryota; kingdom Metazoa; phylum Chordata; class Mammalia; order Tubulidentata; family Orycteropodidae; genus Orycteropus; species Orycteropus afer. The sequence goes on from NW_006921922.1 coordinate 1,778,907, forward strand.
CATTATACATTAGAGAGATGCAAATCAAAATAACAATGAGATATTTCACCCCAGCAATAATAGCAAAGTTCAACAGGTCAGAAAATAACAAATGCTGGAGAGGTTGCAGAGAGATTGGAACTCTCATGCACTGCTGGTGGGATTGTAAAATGGTACAATCATTGTGGCAAATGGTATGGAATTTCCTTAAAAAATTGAAAATAGAAGTATCATTTGACCCAGCAATTCCATTACTAGGAATATATCCTAAAAAGGTGAGAGATAGTGCACAAACAGACATATGTACACCTATTCACTGTAGCAAACGATGGAAACAACCTAAATGCCCATCAATGGATGAGTAGATAACCAAATTATGGTATATGCACACAATGGAATACTATGCTACATTAAAGAACAATGAAGGATATGTGAATATCTCACAATGTGGATGAACCTAGAGGATATTATACTGAGTGAAATAAGGCAAATGCAGAAAGACAAGTACTGTGTGAACCCATTACTGTATGAGCCCATTATTATAAAAAGACAGAGAAGGGTTTGCTTGGGAAAGGGAACTAACTCAGTAGGTTACCGGGATGGAGTGGGTATTTGGGGGGTTAATTTCAGGCTAGTTGGGGCCTACTCATTGATGTGGGTATGAGAAGGGATATACGGGAAGGATCTGTGACCATCATGATAACGTTAGGAAATGGGAGGACACCAAATTGTGCACATAAGAGATAAACGATAAATGCTAATACCAACCAATGTGTCCACAATACTGCATTACCATTAACACCAAACACCAGGCTATAGATAAACATATAAACACCTGAGATGATCAGACAGGGGTCAGTGAACAGAAGTATATTCTAGACCAAAGATAGACTCAGCTGAGACACCAGTGATGCAAAATATCTGCAGTCCTTACAGAAACAATAGAAGATAGACACAGAGTAATCCCTCACAGACAACCAGACACTATGGAAGAGAGATCCAATAGATCTACTGTCCCAGGACTATAATACTGGGGGACACCAGACTCAATTGGCACAACAAAATACATAACAGCCTTGCTCCACATCCTACATTGGTGAGTAGCGACTGGGTCTTTTTGCTTTCAAGCAGCCATCTAAGATGCAGCTAATAGTCTCCTAGCACCTAG